>NC_031799.1:73037252-73042219 GCF_001522545.3 Parus major | reverse complement strand
TCTATTCTATTCTATTCTATTCTATTCTATTCTATTCTATTCTATTCTATTCTATTCTATTCTATTCTATTCTATCCTATCCTATTCTGCATACAAATATATAATATATAATTATATATAATATATAATTATATAATATAGATTATATATAATATATGTAATATATTATATATAATATAGAAAATAGATACTATATATACTATGTATAATGTATATAATATTATATATATAATAATAATAAATATATAATTATAGATATATAATATATGTAAACATAACAGTCAAATATAACACTGTGACAAAACCAGAAAATAAAAAAATCCTGGTTTTGTTTTTGGTTTATTTGTTGTTTTTTTTAGCTGTTCTGAGAAGTTTTACATTTTTTCCCCCGTGGATAAATGCAGGAGGTGACCCCTCCTCTGAGTTGGATTAACGGCATGTCCCTCAGCAAACACCTCTTTCCCGGGGATTTTAAAGCTAAAAAAATTACTGCAGACCATTAGGTACTCACCTTAAATTGTCACAGTTCGCTGGTGAACACAGGTTTAAAATTTGTGGACTCCAAGATCTTAGAGGTCTTTTCCAGTCATGCAATATTGTGAAATTAGCATTAACTGCTAGATTAGGAGTTCATACAGATGATTTCTAGCTTTTAATAAAGCTTTTTTGCATTATAATTTGTTCTGCAAGGAGTCCTCCGTGCAGTTGTCAGTTTAAGAAAGTAACATTTTGAGGACTTAAGGACAAACTTTGAAAGAATCGGTTTTGAGCTGTCCCAGAATTCATTCTCCAGCTTACAAACACTCCCTCTTGCTTTACAGCTTTTCCTTCTGCTGGAAGTTTATTAAAAAGCAATTAAGATATGCCAAGCTCTCCCATTACAAAGTCAGTGATAAAATGCTGTATGTCCATCGTTGTCACTCCCAAATAATTCAGTAAAATGGGAAAGGAAAACACTTTTTTTTTTTTTGTGAATTTCACTTTGCAATGCTTTGGGGACACTGCTTTTCTAAAGAGAAATGAAACCGGACTAATGACTGTAACTGCAGCTCATGGAAAGCTGAGAATACCCACCCTGAGACTGCATTTCTTGTCAAACAAAAAGGAATCAAAACTTGGGGAGACGCAAAGAGACGTCAAAGTTCCAGCCAGGTTTTCCTGTCTGTGATGGTTTTTAGCTGCACAGACCCCTTCTTGTGCAAGAGCCTGTGCTTAGGTGCAGCAAATCATCCTGATGGGCAGGGAAAATGGGAATTTTCTGTAGTGACATCTTATGTTCAAACCTACAGGCACTTGTAGGAGAAAAACAACTGCAATTCATATTTAGCAAGAGAAGGCACTTGGAAATATTCCAGTTCTTTCCTTGATGTCTGCAGGAGGAGAGGAAAGATTCCATTTCTTTCCCATGTACTGGAAAAAGAAATTAAAATATATATATTTTTTATTATTTCAATATTTTCCCTGAGATCTTAAAGACAAGTAAATAAATTTGCATGCAAACTTCGAGAAACCCTTGGTGCCTCCTTGTCTTTTTTAAAAAGTGCTTGGATAAAACCATTTTTGAGTGTTCAGGAAGTAAAAATTCCACATCTGTGTGTAGGTAGAGACAAGGAGAGCCTGAGATCAATGCACCAAGCAGCAGAGCTGCTGCAGAAAGGGCTCCATCACTGCCTAAATCAGTTCAGGACAATTACAATTATAGAAATAGCTATTTCTAGGTAAAGACTGGTTTTTGTAATAATATAAGGGTAAGTTTTCTTTAATGTAGAAAATTAGGAACGCCATAATTTGTTGTTAAAACTTCCTGCATTTTCCTGGGGTCCAAAGAATATTTATTTTCTGTCATTCCCTTTGACAAGTTCTCCTTGAGCTGGTGTGTTGCATAACTACATCATCAAGGAGGAAAACAGCCTCACAAGCTTTTTAAAATTTGTTTGTTTTGATGCTTTTGTTGGTGTTTGGTTTATTTTTTTTAATAGTAGTAACATACTGTAGGGTTGAAAATGCACCCTATTTTTTTAGAAAAAGAGGCATGAAATGCTTAGAAAGTAAAACAAACAGAAGAATCCGTATGTTATTATCTTCCTGGCTATTTAACACCTATTGTTGTGCTGCTTTGGAGAAGAAAAATGTAAGTTTCCTGCCATGAGCAGGCAGGCAGTGAATTGGGAGCTGGGAAAATCTGCCCTCTGATTTTTCAGAATCTGAACCCTGATTCTGGTTCTATTTTGGTTAAAGATGCTCCCCTTCCTGCTGTGCATAAAAATGTTCCCCTCCAAGAGCTCAGGAGTTGCTCCCTGAGCTGTTCCAGAGGATTTAAGGTCAGGCCCAGAGTGGCTGCATTGTTCAATATCTGAGCCTTGCATTTCAGGGGGAGGCTCAAATAACACAGATTTTCTAACGCAGGGTCACTTCTGGGTTTTCTTTTTGGAGCATCTCCGGGCAGGACGTGGTCTGGGAGGCCTGAACATCCAAAATCCCAGGTGAGAAGGTGATGGGTGAATTAGTGGCAAAGGCATGAGCAAAGAGTGACAGGAAACATGAGCAAGGCTTCGTGAGTGGACTTTGCCACCACCCCCAAGAAACGAGCTCAAGCTGTGGCTTGGATAAGGATTCATATTTCAACCCTGCAATAGTCCAAAGGTCTTCAGCTCAGGGGATTACATTTGTGCTGTATCAAAGGCAGAGGTCAACTGAAAAACGCTAGATCTGGGCTAAAGTTTAAATCTAAGCAGTCACAGAGTTGAATGGGGCTAGAATTAGGAGTTGTGGCTGGAGGCAGCGTTCACCTCTAAAGACAAATTCACTTGCAGCACAACACACAGAAGAAAAGTGAGACACAGCTGAGAAAGAAGCCGAAGCTAAATGAGAAACAGATTTGCAGCTAGCACAAATGAAATTAAAGGGCTATGGGTGCAAGCCAGCCAGCGTGTTCTGTTGTGAGACAAAATGTTTAATTTCCCATTGGTGATAACACCGAGGAGCTGAACAGGGCTGTGGCACCAATGCTCCTTCACACAGCCCTGATTGCCAGGAGTTGGCAGGGCATGAAACCTCCCCACTCCAGGCTGCCTGCCTAAAAACCTCCCACCCCTCTGCCTTGACAGTGCAGCAGCCCTCCAGAAGACTGTCAGATAGGCCTTGGAAAAAAAGGAGTCTGTAGGAAAACGCTGGGGTTTTTGCATTTCTGTGTATTTAGGATGCCAGCCACAACATGTGGGCAGTCTGCAGCAAGAGATGTGCATCTCTTTTAGCAGTGGGTGTCTGGAAGTGTCAGATCGTGAAGGGCAGAAGTAGAAATAATTTGCTCTAAATACAAACATTGTTGGACTTTTAAACTGGCAATTTTTCGAGTGGTAGAGATTTACCTGCCCCTCATTAAGGAGATAATTAGCTTTCAAGCCATAAGTAAGAACAAAGGGCGATATTAACTCCATTTTCTTACTCCTGTTTTCTCCCCCTCCCTCCCCTGTTATTCTTACTAATTTTTGTAATTACATTTTTTTAAGCCAGTGATTAGACAAACTGTATTTGATGCTTAAACTGCAGAGGATTAGAAGTACAGCTTCCCTTATATTTCTGAACTTTCTTCCATAAAAATCTTGAGGAAGATGATCTCTAATTTCACTTCCTAGCATGAAAAGCAAAACATCTGGTTGTCTTAGTTTCCCACCCTGGCAGCTGACTTTCAAGGCAGCAAGGAAGCAATGACATGCTTTAAGATTAAAACACAGAAATCTGCTGTGTACATGTTGGCATGGGAGAGCAGCAGTGCAAGGGGGGAAAAGCACCAAGTTTCTATCACACTCATAATTACAGAGCACAGATAACAGCCTGCAGTTAACACTTTAATAGATCCTGGCCCCTGCTCTGTTTTTTCTGGCCTTTGTCAATGGGAAGAGGATGGAAGCAGCTGGTTGGGGATTCCCCTGCAGTGAACAGAGCCCAGCTGCTGTCGGGGGTTTTTGTGTCCCCCTCTTCCTCACAACCACAGACCCCAGACACCTGCCCGGGGATGGAGTCACCAGGAGGGGATTTGGGCAGGAATTTGGTGAGAACACTCTGGGATTGAGCCTTTCAGTGTTCACAGAGCCCCAAAGAATGGGGAGCTTGGGAAGGAGGCTCTGTGTGCTTCCATGTCTAAGGCAATGTCTGGGCCCAGTATGATTCTAAATTTGCCCCCTTCACTTTTGGTCTAAATTTGGACCTGATGGTCTTGGAGGTCTTAATAATTCCATAATTCTTTTCTATTACCTGTTTCACTCACTTTCACTCAGTGTGCAAGTGAGCAATGCTCTGAAATTGACCATTTTTCCTTTTTTTTTTTTTTTTTAATTTTCCATGTTCTCTTCAATTGGCCAATATTATGATGATAGATAAAATGGGAAAATCTTCCTATTTGAAGTTATTTATTCACAATACAGCTCAGCCAGGACAACCCATATTTGACATGTGTTCAAAACCTTTTGGAGAGAAATTAGTGATGGAAGAGTGGAACAGCCACTCCATTTCTTTGTGCAATGGCTGTTAATTTTAAAAACACTGAGCTGGGATCCTCCCAGTAATCTCTTCTGAGCTATTCCTCGCTGACTAAGGTCTTGAAATATACTTAAGGTGAGATTCTGCCACACCTGTTTCTCCACAGAAAGCCTGGCTGCTGCAGGCTGTAGTTCTGTTGGGGAGAGAATCCTCTGGAGATGGCTGGAAAACTCAGAAAATCAGATTTTTCAGGTAGGAGGTGACCTCTGGGCCACCCTCCTGCCCAGAGCAGGGCTGTACCATCTTTCTCCAGGATTTTGGCAGACAGGTTGTGCAAACCTCCAAGGCTGGAGGTAACACGGATGCTTCAGGGGGTCGGGACCAGTGTGGGGATGTATCCACAGGGAAGGGATTCTCCTTGTCTCAGCCCTTGGGAGGGGGCTGGAGCCCCAGGAGGGGCTGAGGGAGCTGGGAAGGGGCTGGAGAAT
>NC_031799.1:72953852-73036902 GCF_001522545.3 Parus major | reverse complement strand
TCTGGGCTGGGGATGAGGTGGGGATGGGGCACAGCTGGGCCTCAGAACTCTTTTCCATCTTCAATAATTCTGATGTTTCTGGTTCCCAGAAAGTCCTTCCAGTCTCTTTTGGAGATGGGTTCAGTGTTTGGTGCTCTCCACTCATGAGGGGCCTCTCTCAATTTCCAGCACAACAGAGAGCAAACCTCCTGAGGGCAGAATCTCATGCCTTGGGTGAATGTACTTTTACCCATCCTTTCTCCAGCTCCCCTCTTCACCAGGGAAAGGATAACATAGGAGTTAATATGGAAGGGGTTGGTCTTACATCCACAAAAGAGTGAAAGTGCATGCATTTACCCAAAACTGTATTTCAAGAGGGTCAAGTGGCACCCAGAATAAATTTGTCTACCCCACTCTGGTTTATTTCCTTATCTTGCTTATATGTGTGATAACTCAATCACTCTGGAATTCTACAGGCTCTCTGAAATGCCAAGCAAATAATTTTATTCACTAATTTATTCATTGTTTTGCTCTTCCTCCTTTCCCACATGGATGTTTCTTTCATTATAAAAATGTGACTTGGAGGCTTGTCTGGTTTTGCACCAATTTCTGCAGGTTCTTACCAGCACAGCTGATGGTATTAGCAGTGACAATAAAATTATTACTAATGATTTGATAGCTTTAACATTATGCATCCTTCTGGATTTGCCAGTACACACCAGACACCGCCTTTGTGCTGCATAACTAACCTAAGATGTAGGAAAAATCTATTTTAAACTCAGAGCTTCTCCTCTTCATTTGTGTTATTTCCTTTGTTATGATCAAGACCAGAAGCCACCACCAGTCTGAAAGGGAAACTGCAATTACCTATGCTAATTTGTAGCTTAATTGGAATTTTTCACATAATTCCACCATATTCAATATGCAGGGTGGGTTTGGTGACATAAATATTGTTTCTCTTCAGCCAAATACAAATCTTTGATTTATGCAGTCATGCAGGGGACTTAACACAATGATGGAATTGAAATAAATCCACTGAATAATTTTTTGTCATTGCTGTCACATTATCTCTAGCCTTCTTATCCAGAATAAAAATAGACTAATCATGTAAGAAAAGTTGATCTCTGAATATTTTTTTTTGCTGCAAACCCAGAAGTTAAAAGTTATGGATTTACAATTCCTCACAGGCTAAAACCCTTTGAATTCATGAGTGTTTTGGCTGAGTTTGCCTAGGCAACAAAACTTCCAGTACTGACCTAAGCCAGCCTTTCCCTCCCATTGTGATTTGCCCATCCCTAATGATAATGTGAATAGGCAGTCTAGGACAAAACAGGTTTAAATCCTCTTAAGCTGTAAAAAGAAAGGAACCCAGGGATGTCTGGGCTGGTTTCTTCATCAGAGACAGAAGGTACACACCCATCATACAGCAAACATCTGGACAGCATCAAACTATCCTGGTGGAGGGGGAAAAAGTCTCTGCTGAAGTCTTTCATGAAAGATTAAATCTCTGCCTGTTATTTTCAAATGTAGTTGTTCAAAGGTGCCTTAATTTCATGTTTCCAATTAGTCTGAAAACTTAAGTTACCCATATTTAGACATGGCTATAAAACACAGATTTCGTTTGGCACCGACATAAAGAAGAGGTTTCAATATTTCATTTTCACTTTGAGGAGGAATAAATTCTGATCTTGAATATTGTGTTGTGGAAAAGCAGGTCTGCAACAAACTCATGCCACTGTTGTGATGGCTTCACAGACGGCAGGAGCAGAGGTAGAAAGAAACTGAGCAATTTGATTTCTGCGAATGAAAAGGGCTTGACCATTATTCTGCTGTCCTCAGAATTAGGACATTGTCAGAATTAGGACAAATGTCAGAATTTCTGACATTTCTGCTCCGTGACAGTCAGTTCTGTGATGTGACAGGTGTGGTTTCTCCTGGGGTGGTTTTATTTGGAGTGATTTGGGGTAGCGAGGGGCTGTGCAGGGGAAGGTGGGAGTGATGCCCAAGGCACATCCTGGGCTGCTCACTTCCCCTCCCCTCCAAGGACATTCCAAGGACTCATCCCAGCCATCCCAACACAGTCTGGCTTTCCACTGGTGGTGAGCACCACTGGCAGTGTGAGCAATGGGGCAAAATAAACCATCTGCCCAGGTTTGGTCTGCTGAGACCTCGTCATTTGACGCCCTCCGCGAACGCCCCAAACTCCCTCCAATAATTTCAACGCTCCTGCTTCCCGCTGTGTGGGTGTAAGCCCTGACTTTGGAAGCATTTCCAGCTGTGAGGAGGCCACTGCAGCTCCTCCAGGAGGACCTGGACACAAGGGAAGAAGAGGCCAGTCTGTGCTTCCCGTGTGACCTTGGCTTGAGATGTTTAATCTGGGAGAGTTTCCTCTCTCTGCCACGGCCCCGAGAACGGGGATAATAATAGCTGTCCATATCACCAGGGGGTGTGAGGATTAATGATTTAATGCTTGCAGAGCTCTGTGGCACTCTGCTGACAAGGAGCTAGCTGCCTGAGTGCTGTGACAGAGCGCAGGGGCTCGCAGGGCAGGAGTTCTTCACTCCATGGTGTTGATTAGGGGGGAAAAAACCAACCAGGGCAGGGCAGACAACAGCCATAAAAGCTGAAGGAGCTAATGAGGCTGGGCTGCAGGGCCCAGAAAGGCTAGGAAACAGCTTGCTGTGTTTTCTGGCCACTAGATGAAGAGGTTTGTGTTAAAAATTTCACCCCATGAAGGAGGAGGAGGCCTTTGGCCCTCTGATGTGGCATGGGGTAGGAACAATTCCAGGCAGACCATCCACAGCAGTGAAAAAGGGTGGGAGGAAGGGGGGATGGAGAAGCAGAAGACAAGGAAACCAGAGCCACCTTCTCTCAGAAGTTCTTAGCAACAAAAGCCCCCCAAGGCTTGTGCCTGTGTGTGCCCAGCCAGTCATTAGGATGGCAGAGGTGGGGATTTTGGATGCTGAGGGGGTAACAGAGTCAGTTTAGGTCCTGGATTAGAGGCTGTGATTCCTACAGGCACAACCACGTGTCTTTTGTTGACCCACTGTGCTTCCCTTTACTTCTTTTGACAATTATCCTGCTTTTGCTTGAGGTTTCTTTTTTTTTTTTCCTTCTTGCCTCCTCCCCAATAACTGACCCTAAAGGGAAAACAAGAATGTAATGCACTAGCGCTCAGTGACATGGAATAACAGTTCAAATTTTATGAGATATTATTTATATGAGAAATCTCATCTGTCAGAGCATTTGGTGTGAATTTCAGCTTTGGCAGATGGTTTTTGTTGCTCGATTCTGGCAGTTACTGGCACTTTATTGTATCTGTGTGAGCCTGGTCAGGACTTGAAGCGAAGTTCTGAGTGGGAACCACTCAAATGTCAACCCAATGAGGCTACAGATCTGGAGGCAGACAGAAGGGTTTGAAAACCTTTGTGCTGAAAAAAAACCCCCTCAAAATAAGCTGGCAGCTGCCCAGAGCAGCTGGGGCTGCCCCTGGATCCCTGGCAGTGCCCAAGGCCAGGCTGGACATTGGGGCTGGCAGCTCCTGGAACACTGGGAGCTGGCCCTGCCCAGGATAAAAGGGTTTGAAAGAGCTGAGCTTTAAGGTCCCTTCCAGCCCAGCCCATTCCATGATTCTTCAATTCCATTAGATTGTCACTATTGTCTCCTTCAGGTGCTGTTTTCCTGGTTCCTGATAATGTTTCCTGGAGCTGCTCAGTAGGATGGTGTCCCACTGCTTTTACTATCCTTAGTAGAATCCAGCCTGACCCTGGTGGGACTTAAAGGTTTTTTTACCTAAAAAAAACCACCCAAAACCCAAAACCCAAACCAAATCAAACAAAAAAAAAAGCTAACCAAACAAACAAAAAAAAACCCCAAAAAAACAACCCCCTCAAAAAACCCAAATGAACAAAAAAATATAACCAAACCAAAACAACCAACCAAAAAGAAAAACAAAACCAAAACAAAAACCCCTAAAACCAACAACAACAAAAACACACATAAAAAAAATCTCCAATGAAAAGCAAAAAAAAAAGAGACAAGTTTTAGCACTTAGCTTTAGTGACAGGTACAATTAGTCATTGAGTACATTTACTTTCTAGAACCTATAAAGGTTTTGGTCAGAGGCTGACAAATTTCAGGGAAACTGTCCATGCCTTCCCTGTGCTCCTGGTTTTGAACAGCAACTTCATTGTAGAAATGTCTCTGCCTCAAGGCAGGGATTGGCTGCATCCATCCTGTTGCAATAAAAACACCTCGTGACTGCACTTGGGGCAAGTACCTGTTTCACCCAGAAATTCTGCTGAGCAAACAGGCTCATTTCATTCTGGAAACAAGGCAGGGCAAACCTGATTTCTTGTAGAACTGCTGAATCTCAGGTGAGCCCCCCACCTTCCATGCCTGAGATTTCATTTCACAGTAAAGATGTCTGAAAATTAAAAGTATTTGTGCAAAGGATGCACATCTTCATGGCATGTACCACCACCAACTGTAATTGCCTGTTTTTGCAACTTTCTTCATCTGCTTTACAGCCCTGAAATTCAGATCTTCTCAGATATTTATAAATTGCTTCTTCCTCTAAGAAAAAAGGAGCCATATGCATTTCAGCACTGCTATTTCTTTAATCTGGAGACTTCATAGTGCAAATAACTCATCAACAGTTTGGTTCCTTCCTGTGTAAGATGTGATGAGAAGTGATTAATTTTTATGCCAGAGTCTTCCTTTACTCACATCACAATTTTACATAAGTTTTGAAAATAATTTGTTTGGCTGAAGCAGTACAGGAACTTAAATGTAACATACATGGTGAAGATCAGCATTCCACTTTCATGGAATTAAGGCTGGAAAAGACAATCTAAGGTCAGAAAAAAACAAACCATACCATACCAGGAGCTGCAGGGGAAGATGTCACAAAGCTACAGTTTATTTGGTGGGAACCCCCACACTGTCCTTATGGGGGAAAATATGCTCAGGAGGATCCATCCTAATTTACAGAGCACCCCACAGGTGTATGGGAAACAAGAAAAAAGAGAAGGTGTCTTGTCTGCAGCCCTCTTCAGGGGCCTGACACCACCATCCCAATGGCCAGAGGTTTTGTGGCAGGAAAAAGCCCCCCACTCTCATTTCTGTGGGAGGAGGGGGTCGCTTTTGGGGCAGAACAGCCCCAAATGCAGAGCTGGAGCTGGAAGAGGGGGGGATCAGTAAGGCTGGGCAGGAAAGAAAGGAGAAAAGTTGTCTGGGAGGGGAAAGTGGCACCTCTGGTGTGACATGGGGCACTCTGACCCAACCAGAAGCAAGGTCTGGAGACCCTCCAAACCTGGAGTTCTCCTGGGTGATGCCCTTTTTGGGCTTACCTGAAACCAGAGGCCGTACAGAGTTAAGAGATTAAAAGCAGATATATTTAATGAAGGGCTCTCAGGTACATTAAAGGCAGGCAAAGCCTCCACAGGGGTTACACTCAAAAATGGACAATGGTCATGAGTGTTTCAGACAATTCTAACTTGGGTCCATTCACATCTCAGGGTTAACCCTGCAATTAAATGAATTAAATGAAGTCATTTAGCCCCAGTTTGCTCCCCCCAAGTCACTTTTGTTTGTGCTTTTGGGGCCTGAGGCTGTGGGGTGTCCTTGAGCTCCGGGCCTGTTGGAGTCTGAGATACAGTGTGTATGCCCTTGTTTTTAATATTTAGTTTTAGAATTCAAAGAAACACTGAATTTCATATAATATGAAATTCATGGGCATGTTTTCATGGTGATACATGAGAACAAATGCTAAAGTTAAATAAGAAAAGTGTAAATGTGTAGATTAGAAAGTTTCTTGAATCACTGGGTGAATGGGTTGAGGTTTAGAGTTTAAGATAGTTTAGAGAGCAGGGGACAAGATGGAGGATTTAGGGTGTTGTCTCTTGTCCTTCTTCTTTCTTCTTCATGTTCTTTCCTAGAGGTTTTTGGGTAGTAGTAGGTGATTGGGTAGAAAATGCCGCAGTGCAGCACAAAGGTGTTGGGTCATTGGGTCACTAATAAAAATAACTTAGTTGGCACCTGTTAATTGGGTAAATGGACATAGAAAAGACCTTGAAGAAGATCTTTGTTAGCCATTTTACCCCTTTACTATCATAGTGCACACAGCTCCTTGTACCTTGTAATGCTGATAAGAAAAAATAAACAACTGAGAACGAACGAGAGAAAATACTCGCCTCCCGTCTCATCAATCTTCAGTTCAAAGGGAAAAGAACCCAAAACAAAAGTCCTATAAAGAGACACGGGCCCAGAGGGATTGTTGTGTGTGAGCAAAGTGTGAGGACAGTGGGTGACACTCTGCATGCAGCTCAGAGCTGGGCACCAATGCACTGCAGGAGCTGAAACATAGAAAACTAAAATCCCAAGGCCTGTGTCAGCAGCCTGGGGGCACCTGTTGGACATGGCAGGGAAAGGAGCCAGGTGACAACTGCCAGGAGCCCCGTGGGGCAGGGGCTGATCCCCAGCACAGAGCATCCCTTGTAACCCTGACAGCCCCAGTGAGAGCCCAGCCCCTCCAAAGGAGCCTCCCACAGCCTGATCCATGTGAGGGTGGCCAGCAGTGGCTGGAGGGGTGCCAGCCCTTCCTGGGATGCTCCAGGACAGGGACACGCTGGGCCTGGGTCAGGCTGAGTTTGCAGCCACCATCCCAGCCCTCCTGTGAATGCCCCTCTTGGCACAGGCTCCCTGGCAGGGTGACAGCCCTGAAATCCCTCTCCCCGTCCCCTAAGAGCCGTGAGGAGGTGCTGGGACACGGGAGCCGGAATCCCCGCGATGCTGCTCTGCAAGGGAACGCGCCTTGGGAACATCTGGTGCTGGGCTGGGAATTAGGGCCAGATATGGCTTTACAATGACCAATTATTGCACATGACACCGCCGCCTGCAACAGGGAAATCCTTGTTCTAGCTCCTCCAAAAACAAAACAAAAAGCACTTTAATTTACTTCTTTGTTTTCTCAGCAAATGTGCGCCTTTGTCCGCGTCTCATTCTGGATACAGCGAGGAAAGAATCGATTTTCTGTGATAAGCCTCGAGTAAAAATAAATTATGATTTCCTATATCCTGCAGAAATTACATGGTTGTGAATGTCAGTGTAGCAGTTAACATTTCCAGTTCTCCCTCCTTCCAGGGCTGGGTCTCTTTACACACCAACAGCTGGGAATGGGAAAGATGACACACACAGCTTTCCTCTATTCTGCTTAATGAGTGAGTCTCTAATGAGAACAATTACTCTAATGAGTATCAATGCTCCCTGTAAGAAAGAAAAGTACTGATTCCTCTTCTCTGTGCTACAACTTCTCAAATAAATAGGGTAAATAGAAAATCTACATAATACTTGCTGTGCTCTTCCTAAATGTATTTCTAGTTTTTTTTTTCCCCTTTAAGGTCAGTGATATTTCTGGGGAATTTCCTTCTGTGGGGGGAGAATTTTTATTTTTTTTTTTTGCAGACATCACCAGCCTTGCTCTTCACAAATACTGAATCTCTGAACTATTCAGAATTGATGTCCTTTAGGTGCTTGGAGCTTCCTCCTGCCAAGACCTTATCTGATGTTGGGAAAGACTGTCTGACTCCGAACAAGAAGTTTTCTTTGGAGCCAAGGACCCGATATTTATCCTGGAATGTTTTCTGCCTCTGCCTGGTGATTAGCTCATCTACCTCAAACTTTCCCTTTTCTTCCACCTCCTTTCTTGACAGCCTCCCTTTTCCAGCGAGCCTTTCCCCCTCCCAGCTCTTCCCAGAACCCCAGGGAGGGATGGAGCTGGGAAACAGGAGCAAGTTTCCAAGGTAACTCCTTGTCACAAAACACCTGTGAGGTGTTCCCAGATCTGGGAAATGCATTGGTGCTGAGGAGCCCCTGAGACCTGAAAAGAGGCGCCTCCCCTTTCAGTGACCATTTGGAGCTGTGAGAAATTAAGAATTCTCCCTGAATTAAATTATCTGGGATTTGTCTGGAAGCCTGCAGGAGACACCAGTGTGTGTGGCTGATACCTGTGGATATGCCTGGTAATGCCTGTCATGCCATGAAGGTTTAATGGAAGCAGTGAAATGCTCTGTGGCATCTTTATAAGCATAAACATGAATAGAACAACACAATATATACCATATGAAAACCTCAGCCCTTATAGGAGAAGAGCCAGATGAAAGCTGACTCATTTTTGCTCATTTAGTTGCTTTGTTCCATTCATGCTACTATCCCATTTATTCTTGCCTTGCCCAGTCCAAAATTCAGCAACAGAGGATCAAGAGAAAATAAGATTCCCACTCTCACTGTCAGTAAAACCTGTGCCACAAAGCTTTTTCATGCTGCCTGAATCAGAACAAAATTCCTCCTGTGTGATCTCACTGGTCACAATTAGCTCACAGCAGGCCTACCTACCACCAAGGACAGTGAGCTGATGGGAATCCCTGTGGGCAGCTGGAAAGGAGGAAAAAATGTCATAAAAAATTCCAAACAACCCATGCCTTCTGAAAAGCATCACACTTTTTTTTTGGGTGAAACCCTAATTCTTTCCATGAAGATGCCTCTCCTTTTCCCAGTCCAGGATTTTACACTTTAGGAATAAAGGTGGCTTAATTTTTGAATGTTGAAACCAATTTTTGCTCAGGATCAGGTGAAATGGTGAAGGAAAGGGCTGTTGTGGGGGATAACAGTGGATAAGAAAGAAATTTAATGAGTTTATCTTGACTCCTGGTGACCACCCACCAATAAGGGCATCACCCACTGGGCTTGGCACAGAGCAGAATCTGGATTTTGGAATGTCCCACTGGAATGAATCCCCACAACCCATCAGTGCAGCTCCAAAATCAAGGGGGCTTTACAGAAAGCAATTAATCTTCAGAAACAGCTGGCATCAAAGCTGGCCTCCTGCACATCGTTAGAAGTTGTTCTGATAGTTCACCTCTCCATCTTTCTACTGCATTTTAGTGACAAGAGATTGAACAGTACGATTTGGTGAGGAGGCAGGGATTTTCCAAGCACACAATGTCTCTGTGACTGGCACTACTTCCTACAAAATTTATGTGGGAGTCTTCTAATTCCATCACCATCCTTTATTTTTAACTTTCTAAAACCTGATTTGAAGACACTTTGTAGTGCTCTGCTCTGTTCCAGTACAATACAAAACGAAGATAAAGAAGATATGGTGTGATTTTAGTTTTGTCTCTAGATTTCTTGTCAAGTGTTATTATGTTAAGGAAGAAAAAGAAGACAAAGAAAGAATTACCAAAAAAAAAAAAAAAAAAGAAAAAAGCCTCAAGTAACTGCTTTTATACATAATTTAAAACCTTGATAAAAGATGAAATGAAGTTTCTGTTCAGGGAATAATTTTTATAAAATACCACTTGGGTATTACATATTGCACAAAATATTAAGAAGCTGTAAAACACTTCTTGCATTTTTTGGCTTGCATGGAGGAACTTTCTTGAGCAAAGTTGGTGAAAATGGGCAAAATGGTCATCTTTTTTTGGGTTAGGAGAAGTTTAAACTGGCAGAGGGCAGGGCTGGATGGGATCTTGGGCAGGGATTGTTCCCTGGCAGGGTGGGCAGGCCCTGGCACAGGGTGCCCAGAGCAGCTGGGGCTGCCCCTGGATCCCTGGCAGTGCCCAAGGCCAGGCTGGACATTGGGGCTGGCAGCTCCTGGGACACTGGGAGCTGGCCCTGCCATGGCTGGGGTGGGAATGGGATCAACTTCCAGTCCCTTCCAACCCAAACCAGTCTGGGATTCTGTGATTCTTCCATGACCATAAACTGTTTGAAGATCTGAAGAAGACTTGTGGGACTTTTTTAGGGGAAAGAAAATTCCTGAATAACTTGATCTCTGCTGTGAAGGATGGCTGATCCTGAAGAGAAAGTGATAGTTTTAAACTTACATTTCCTTAGGCTACTTTGAGATAGAATAGATGAATACACATTAAAATTTTTTCACTGTCTTTTGTGAGATGTGCCTATAAATGAAATCTTGAAGATGTAGGAGCTTTTGTAACCCTGACTTAAATGCACATGCTGTTTAGATGAAAAACAGGCATGCTGCAAGCTTCCCATTTAATTTGTGTAGAGCCTTCACCAGCTGGATTTCTTTTCCTGAACATTATAATACTCACTAATGGGAGGGCTGGAGTCAAGAACAGGAAAAATAACTGGGCCAAACAAGCAAGTTATTTACACTGAGAAAAGGAAGATATAAAATACCTTTTATTGCTGGGTGAGAAGCAAGCCAGAGCTGCCTGGAATTGCCCAAGTGTACCAAGAATTGACAGCCAAAATTTAACTTCTTTGACCATGTGCATGCCAGTGTTCAGCTGTAGGATTTGGTACCTTTCAAGAGCTCAGAAGTGAGGGAAGGACTGGTGCTGTGGATGTATTTCCTGCAGAAAAGGAAGCTCTGGAGGGGCTAAATCCCCTCTATCTCTGAACTTTCTGGTGAGGTCTGCAAGCAGCTCAGGTCATGCCTCCCCGCCCACCTTTTACTGCTCACACACTTGGTCCTCCTGAGCTCTTCTTCAGGCACCAGTAATTTAAATTAAGGTAAATCAGTGTATTTTGTCCTCTGCCTGGCTCTTGTAGTGCCAGGGGGGCCAATCCTGTCAGCCTTGTCTTGTTAGGACGTTTGTGGTTGGGTTCTTTTCCCCCTTGGACTGGGATTGGTGAGAGAGAGGCAGTTTTCTCCTGTTCAGACTTGGCTGTTTATTCTCCTTTTATCTGCATTTCATGGATACAGGGTACAAGGAGCTGAGTGTACTAAAGGTGCAAAATGGCCAAAAAAGATCTTCTTCAAGGTCTTTTATATGTTCATTTACCCAATTAACAAATGCCAGGTAATTTATTCTTCTTAGTGACCCAATGACCCATCACCTGCTCACTGCACTGCAGCATCTTCTATCAAATCACTCACTGCCACCCAAAAACCTGGAGAAGGAGAAGATGAAGAAGAAGAAAGAAGAAGAGACAACACCCTGAATCCTTCATCTTGTGTTCTGTTTTCTAAACTACTTTAAGCTCCAAACTTTAACTTTTTCACACAGTGACTTAAGAAAACTCTCCAATTTACACACACTCCTAGATTTTCTATTTAACAGTTGTTTTCAGGGTGTTACATGAAATTCAGTGTTCTCTTGGGTGTCAGAGCCAGGTATCAGAGATAAGGGCACACTCTCTGTGCCTCTGATGCCTCCAACAAGCCTCACCACCCGTGCCTGTGGATGCTCACACAGCTCCATCCCTGACCCACGCCCTGCTCTGCCCTTCCCCTCATGCCCACGGGGCTCTTATCAGCATCCTCTTATCAGAGATCCTGATAAGAGACAAAAAAAAAAAATAAATCCCAGCTGAAACTCCTTTAGGACTTTTCCTATACATGAGAAAATGAGTTTCCCCTTTAAAAACGGCTTTTTTTTTTTGCTTGCTATTATGTTATGTTTGGAATATTGGCATGTTTTAAGCATTGTTTGTATTTGCTTGCAGCAAGAAGGTAAATCCTGCCACAGTATTATTTAATTTCAGGTATTTTTAAAAAATCTAAAGCTGAGTCACATTTTTTTAAGTGAGGAAAGCCATGAAAATGCCTGTGCTAATGTGACATCACAGGTGTCTGGAGTTAAGAGAACAAATCTTCATAAAATATAATTATTTTCCCCTTAACAGTTTGATTTAAGGGTATGTATTAGGTCTTGCCTAGAAAAAAGTTAGATCTGGATTTAAATTAGGCTCTGATTGGGGCCTGGCATGGTCTTTTCTCAAACCCTCTCATGAGAGCAGTCCTCTTGGCATGATGGCCACAACAATAATGTGTGTTGCTGAGACACCCTGCTCTGAAGAGATGCTAAAAAATATCTATCTACTGCTTGGAAAACACTCAGTAAGGAGCTTAGAGCTAATTGTTTCCACTAACACCTGGTCATTAATTATAAATGCTCAATACATGACTGAGAAAGCTGTGTCACTGCTGAGAAAGCCAAGAATTAGCTCATGAGCCAAAGTCTTGACTCATGCCATAAACATTTGACTGTAGACCGTAGTAATTTGGGCCAGGAAATTTAAATATTCTATACATGAAGTTATCCAAAGTATTTTTTTTTCCATCTCATCTAAAAATATATTAAAAATATATTAAAAATCAGTTTATTCACTGGCTCAGAGGATCACTGTGCACAGAGCTTGCATTGAAAGCAGGCTGCAGAAATCGTGATTAAACTCCCTGTCCCTGCTTACAAATTGTCTTTTAGATAGAGGGGTTATCTTTTTTCTTCACCAGGAAATACCCTTCATAATAGAGAGCCCAAGAACATCACAAAGCAGGTTCAGGCTGATTTATTTTTTTTAATGTAAATGTTTAATGTAAACCTTTGTTTACATCTGATTCGTTGGTCTGTGCATTTTTGACACTTTATTTCCTGAAGCAGCGTGGCAAACACTTTAATAAGACAGACAGAGGCAGCAAGAAAGTAGAGACAGATTGCAGTTTTAGTAAGGGCCTGGGATAAGAAGAAGACCCATCTTTGGTGGTTTCAAAGCTGAAGGGGATGGTGAACTTGACAAGAGTGAAAAAGAGTAGGTGCATGTGGTTTTCCTGATAGCTGGGAACAGCTAAATAGCGAAGCTGAGCGTGTGAATAAAGGTTCATCTACACTGTAAATGGAATTTCAGTGCTCATGAATGAGACTGACACCTTTGTCACCTGACATTACCATTGGCATGAACTCACAGTCTTTTGGGAAGGCTTAAAAAAAAAGAAAAAATAAAAAAGTAAATATTTTTGGACACAAAAACATCTGGTAATGTGTCCTGGTGGTGGCTTCACAGAATTTTTCACTTTAACTCACACAAGGCTGAAAACATCTCCTCAGTTTTCCCCAGCCAGCAGTTCTGTGGTGGGCTCCCTGTAAAACTCCACATCCTGAAGCTTGCTGCGGTGATTTACAGTCCAGAATGCTTTTCCCTGCCTATTGTTTGGAATAGGATTTACTGCAGGAAAATAATGGAGAAAACAACCCATTGCTATAAAAATGGCCATGAAAATACTGGCAGTAGAACAATCTTGAATTCTACATTTGGGTTTGGGATTATCTGAAGGTTTGTTACACAAGGGTTTGGGTTTTTTTTTTTTCCCAGAGTTGCTGTGTGGATGTCCATAAATCACTACAGCAGGAGTCTTATCATGGGAAGTCTGGCTTTAAATAAAAAAAAAAAGTTAAAAAAAAAAAAAGGAAAGAAAATAAAAAAGCATGAAGTATTTTGAAATTTTCTTTTTTCTTCAAGTGCATTGTGATCCCAACCCTACCTTACATCCCTGCATCAGAAATACCTCTGCTAGACACAACAAGGATTAAAACTGGAATCCAAACTGTGGTTTCACACCACAGTTATTGGTATGTTTAGATTTAATATGTCAGCAACTCAAGGCTGAACTTTGGTTGTCCTGTGCCAAAATCCCACCACGGTAAAACTGAAAGCTTTTTACGATGCAGGTATGGCTCAGATTCTAAATTTCAGTGCTGCTGCCTTCCTCAGGCTGCTTCTGAATGGCAGCTTTCATTTCAGGAGCTCAGCTCCCTGGATATCTGGAATTTCCTGCCAGCTCTGTGCTGCAGGGAGGAAGGGGCTGTTAGGCACTCTTAGGTGGGGAGTCTTTGATGTCAGCAGCCCTTATGGGAGAGAGTCAGCAGCATTAATCAGAGCAGCATTGTTTGTGCTCCTGTATGGATTTGCTGTCCCAGGAAAACCTGGCATTTTTAGCTGTCACCTTCCTTCCTGTTGTTTTCCTTCCCCAGGCACAGGTCTGTGTTTTGCAGCTGGGGCAAAATGTCTGACCTCGATTTTCCTGCAGTCCCCAGACTTTGGGAGATAGCATTTGTGAAAAGTCACTCTCAAATGTGAGAAAGGTGTCTGAGAGTTCCTCATAAATTTTCTGGAAGTTCTTTTAGGCTTCACTGTGCACCAAGATAAAGCACAGATGTGCCTTCCTGCTGTTCCTCTCCTTCTGCTGAGGCCTTGGGCCTTGCTCCTCACCACATTCCTCATCAAGACACTCTGCCTCGGTTAATCTAAGTGAAACTAGGGTCTAATTTGGTTTATTTTAATTTTTTTAATTTATTTTATTTTTTAATTTTGTTTTACAAAGTGGGTTTATCTTTCCTGACTGCTACCTCACCGAAACATAAGGGGCTTTCCCACTAAAATCCTGTTTCCCCCATGAAACTCTGTGAGACTTCCCCATGCTTATCCACTCTCCACCCAAGACTGCCAGGTCTCTGCCTTTGTCTGTCTCTTCAGCTGCTCAGATTATTTTTTTCAGATTGTTCCAATAAACTAATAATTCCATTACAAAAAACTATTTTTAGACTTTATTACTATCTTTCTCCCAAATAGTTGTTCTACTTCAGAGCAAAGTACACTTTAGTATGCAACCTTTCCCACAGAAAAAGGAATAAATGTAGCTCTTGTCACCTAAACCATAAATAGTGTTTTATCAGCACCTACCCTTGTTTGAGACACCTTTTGTGGATTGTGTTACCCAAATTCCATCTCCTGCCCCAGCGGGATTAATTGCTCCCCTTCCATGGAAACCTCTTCTGCTGAAGACTTTCTCTATAATCTTTTGCAGTTTATATTGATCTGTGTTTTCTAGCTGGTCTAATTAGCATTTTCTATCAGTTTTTTAACATTTCCACTCTCCTGGGTTGCTCCAAGCCCTGTCCAGCCTGGCCTTGGGCACCTCCAGGGATGGGAATGTTCCTCTGTAGAATCCATCAGCAGCAGCTCTGGTGGAAATGTTTCAGGTTTAAAATATTTCCTAGAGACAAAATTTATGGAGGGTTTATGCCAGTTTTGCACTTTTGAGGAACCCCAAAAAGGGCAGAGTCCTGCTTTTGCTGAGGACCATGGAAGTTTGGTGAAGATGCTGGGTTTTATAGTGGTTTATAGTCTGCAAATGACACTTAATCCAAAGTTTGGGTATAATTGTAACCAATGAAGACCTAATGGTTTAAGAACTGTGTACTTTGGAAATCTGTATGAACTCTTATCTCTGAAATTGTTTGTCTTAATGCACAGACATCCAGAAAAAAATGCCTATTATAAGTAAATGTGATATGAATAACAGAATCACAGAATGGTTTGGGTTGGAAGAGACCTTGGAGATCATCCAGTGCCAACCCCTGCCATGGGCAGGGACACCTTCCACTACCCCAGGTTGCTCCAAGCCCTGACCAGCTTGGCCTGGAAAACGTCAAGGGAGGTTTTAACTCAAAAATGTGAGGATTGAGTCATCTCTGAAATGACAACTCATGTCTTTCCCTGAGGGACAGATGGGAACTTGCCTTTTGAGCCCTCCATGAGAACTGACTGGTGAGGCTTCTGCATGCCCTCCGTCATTCCAGGTGCAGGTGGTGAAAGCTTCGAGTAACAAAGGCGAGGTGGCTTTTGTACAGAGAGCAAATCTAACATTTTTGTCCTGATCATGCACAACGTGGCAGCCAATTTGCTCTTTGAAAAGAGCCTGGGGCTGGAGAACCAGGGGGAGGCACATATTCTCTCCCTAAGTGATGGTAGCAAGCAGAGAGCAGCAGAAATAAGATATTTTTCCTGGGAAGGTGGCTGTACCTCTTAAGTTTTGCTGTCTGAACCGATTCCTGCAGCGCCAGGGGATGTTTTGTGTCCCGGGCACGGGCGAGGAAGGCGTGCAGAGGTGGCACTTGGGGACACAGCCTAGTGCTGGACTTGGCAGCGCTGTGCTCATGGTTGTGATTGATGACCTTGGAGGCCTTTTCCAGCCCTGACGATCCCGTGGTTCTGGGGATCACAGGCTCACCCCCAGGACAGGAGGAGCTGCCCTCTCCAGCCCGATGATGAGCCCTGTCGCCCGCCCAGTGCCGCAGACTCTGATTAGAGACAAACAGCCTGGTGTTTGTCCTCCTACGTGACTCAGTTTTGACAATCAGCCACAACATTTGTGCAGGTTGGCAGCAGCTTTTCCTGGTTTGATTCATTTCCTACCACTTCCATAATCATAATCAACCAGCCTTTTTTTTTTTTTTTTTTTTTAAGTGGAAAGAAGCTCTTCTTTCATCTCCATTTTCATGCTTGCCTAGAAAAACATACTCTTTTTCAACCAGATGTGGTAGAAAAGAGAAATATCCTCCTGTTTCTAGTCTTTTCATTTTTCATGCCATTATGAAACAGATCTACTTAACTCCTGCAGAACTGACTGGTGCTAGATTTAATTAATGCTAGTATTTCAGCCACCCGAGCCTTTAGAAATGTAAACAGCCTGAGGAAGGGAAGACTTTAATTTACTGTTTTGTGTCACTTGTAATGATGCCATTTGATTTCCCTGGTGGCCTCACAGCTTTCCTTGACTCTTTCTTCCAGGCTGCTTGTGGAAAGGAGCCACCAAGCAGGAGCCAAAAGAACAAGAAACAATGGTAGAGAAAAAACTAATCCTTGGGAAAACAGAACCAGTATTCTTTCTTCAGTGACACCACCAGAGAACCAAAGAGGTTGAATATCTATCTACCTTGTACATTTCAAAGCTGACTTTTTGGGTTTGTTTTTTTTTTTCCAGAAAAGGGAGGAAATACTGGGAAAATCAGCTGGCAGATGTGACAAGCCCAGGTGAGATGCCATTTCTGTTAGACTTAGCAGAAATTGTGTCATGTGAGCTATCCTGCAGGAACAAATGGGTGATAATCCAGTGTCTGAGGAAAAAGGAATTGTATGTGAAACTGTGAGGGAAGAGAGGCTTCCAGGCATAAACACAAGGAAGAATTACTATCACAAAATAGAGCATTGTTGTCACAAAATAGCAGAAAGGGGCTTAATGGGTTCTGGAGGCATCTTTTGCCTCAAATGAATGACATTGGGACAATTTTGGATCAGTTGAAAACAACCAAAATACAAGTTAAAATAATTTTGTCCTTCTTTGGGCCTTGATATTACCAATATTTTTTAGATTAATTCTCAGCCCCCATGAGTCTAATTTATGTACTCACTAATGGATATACAGAAACACAGAGGAAAACCCAGAATGATTTAATTCTATTTCCGTGTTTTACATTGACAGGATCCTTCTCCCCTTCAGCAAACACATCCTCTCCCTCCAGTGCAGGATATTTCTCCCTCTCCCTGGTGCACATGCTCTTGCTTGCCAGAAAATGTTGCTAAACTGCTTCCATTAGTGACGCTGTAAATCATAAAGACAGCTAAGATTAGCTTGCACTTTTGGAACAGGGATAACATCCAGTTGGACACACTGCTATTGTCATTCCCTACGAGTATCATCTGGTAGCATCATACACATTAATGAATTGTAAATTTTGTAGACATTTTGAGGCATTATTCTTTACGTTTACATCGAAATCTTTATTTTCCCTCCAAAACAAGAACATTTTATGTTGAAATGGGGGCTAATAATGTCTTTTCTGAGATAGAAAGTTTTGATAAGGGTCTTAAATCTAAGAATAAAGCTTTCAAGAGGATAAAACAGCAGTCTGTTGGAACAGAGTTTTTTTGGAAGTAAAGCTTATTTAGTCATCCCAAGTGAGTTTGTTCCAGGTGAAATAAGAGTTTGGAAGGTGGAAACGGCCAAAATCTGTAGCAGCATCACAGCAGAATAGCACAGTCCTGAGAATTTCAGTTATGATTTGTGATAAATTGATAAAACATCTTCCTAGAGATGTTGGAGCTATAGCTGTTTAATGACTGAGATCTGGATTACAGTTTAAATCACTTGGCTGATTCAAAGTCTGAGTAGGTCCCACTCTTTGTGCCTCTACATACATCTTTCATCTTATTTAGTGATAATTAACAGTTCATAAATAACCTTGGTTCTCTCAGAACACAAACTGGGTAAGGTTTTCCCTTCCTGCCCTGAGCTCTTTTTGTGCTTTTTGTGCTGGGTGCTGCTCCCCATAAAGCTGGTGAGTGCTCTGACACGGTGGAAGGAGAAAAGGTCATGGTCCTCACCCAGGACACGTCCACATCTCCATTAATGAACAGCAGAGCTGCCCAAACACCTGCAGGCACCAGGGCACAGGTGAGGTGGCTGGAAGCACAGCAGGTTTCCTGGAAACAGAAACACCAGGTCTGGTGTTTAACTGTGTGAATTCAGGCCTGCAAAAGAACCCAGGCGACCTCCTGAAATGAAGTAAGATCGCACGTGACTCAGTGCGATTTTTTTCTCTGATTCCTGAAAGCTTCAAGTAAAGATGCCTCAGGATTCCTAATGGGGCTGTGGAATTGCTTAACAGCAAACCCATCTGTTGAAACCTCCACTTGTTTGATGAGGTCTCTAATTGTCTCTCTGCCAGTTTCCCCATCAACAGAATGGTATGCTCAAAGCAGGAGTGTTTTCAGACGGAATTATTCTATCTTCAAAATTCTCGGGATTGAATTTTTCATTAAAAAGAAAAAAAATGTAAAAATCTGCAATCTGTTTAAACACAGGAGGGACTTCAATAGAAATTGCTCAGAAACTTCCAAGGATCAGATGCTCTAATGCAGCTTCTGGAGCTGGATTTAGAGGGATACAAGGAAAGTCCAAGTCCGACTGCTGCTAAGCTCTGGAGCTTGCTGCTGTGTGTCTGCGCTGGTCCTGCGTTGTCTTGAGTGGATTTCACTTTTCGTGGCCCAAACCCGTGGCCTGGACAGCCCCTCCAGCCCTGGCAGGTGATGTTCTGTGCTGCTGCCTGCCACAGGGATGGTGCTGGCACAGGAATTTCCTGTGCCTCATCCAGTGTTAGGGGTGAAACTCTTCCAGGGGAGGATTTGGGTGGAATAGGGATGGCACCTTCTGCTTTCCCTGAGGAGACTGGAGGATGTACAATCAATATGTTACTTCCAGTGCCTGAAGGGAGCCTGCAAGAAGAATTGCCAAGGGCTGCAGGGCCAGGAGCCAGGGAATGGCTGCCAGTGGCAGAGGGCAGGGCTGGATGGGATCTTGGGCAGGGATTGTTCCCTGGCAGGGTGGGCAGGCCCTGGCACAGGGTGCCCAGAGCAGCTGGGGCTGCCCCTGGATCCCTGGCAGTGCCCAAGGCCAGGCTGGACATTGGGGCTGGCAGCTCCTGGGACACTGGGAGGTGTGCCTGCCCATGGAACACGATGGACTTTAAGGTCCATTCCAACCCAAACCAGTCTGTGATTGTATGAATGTGGAGGTGGTCAAACCAACCAACCAACCAAGCTATGACCTGAAAGCAGCTGGATTTCAAAGGATTTGCTCTTCCTCATGAGAAGGAGGAAACAATTTTTATTACTTCCAGAAGCCAGGGTGAATTCAGAGATGGAAATCTTCTCCATGCCTCCGGTGTGTGCAGGAGGGGTATTATTAAGTGATCTGATTGATGTCAGAACGTGTCCCTGGGCAGGCAGAAGCACGTTCTGTGCCGGGCAGAGGTCAGGGGAGAACTCACTGACTCTTTGTCCTCAAAAAGAAACTGGAGCAGGGAACCCCAGCCCCAGGTCTCCAGTGATGATGGTAATTTCAAGTGCTGTCTTTGGTATCGTGGTTTGATGTCCTTAGTAAATGACAAACAATTCAAATGTCAAGAATGCCTTATCACTTGGAAGGGATTTTTTTTCCCTCCCCCTGTCTCTTGGAGTTTTACCAGCCTGTGTGAATCAATTGTGAGAATTTGGAGGTAATTTTTTCCAAAGAGACAAGGATCAGTGCGTTCCCTTGGCTCTTTATTAGCTGGAAAGGGTGGGGGAAAGAAAATGAGCATGTAGCTTAATAGGAAATCAAAACTGGTCTGTGAATGTGTGTCTGGGCTGGCTTATTCATGACTGTGATACACATGTAAAATATGCTGGTGGTGCTACACAGTCAAAAAACACTGCTTGCCAATGCTGTCAAATTACTATTTATTTCCTCTTAATTCCACTGGGTGTGACATTTATACATCCAAGTGTCCAAATACATCTATCATTTGGTTGGCGTTTTCGTTAGCCCTACTACAGCTCTGAAAGGTTATTTAAGTTTTTGCATGTGGGAATGACCAGCTGTGGAGATTTTAGAATTGAAAAGGGTACATTTATGTCTTGACCTGACTTGACTTCTTCACTTTAAGTATTTTGTGTTTTAAAACAAGCAAACCCCCCTCCATTTTTTTGTTTTTCCCCCAGGAATAAATGAATTATTTAATGATATATTTATAGTATAATATATATAATGATACAATTTTACCCTTTTAAAACCTCCTAGTCGTCCTTTAGGGTAGAAGATAGTATTTTAACCACTGGGTTTGCCAAAGGCAAGTGTTGTTATGTGGTGTCAATGATGTGACAGGCTCCTCTATGTAAACAGGTGATGCAGAGGGTGTCAGGGAGCCCAGGGTAGTGTGTTTACATTATCTGTGTTATTTTGAAAAAGAGATGATAGAGGTCCATTGTGCCTGTACAAACTGGAGGGCTGGTCCTCAGCTGAAGCACAAAAATTTGCCATCTACTGAAATGTGGCAGCTGGAGATGGGCACTGCCTGCTTCCCACTCACTGAGAGCTGGGCTGGAGGGAAAACCTCTTTTCCTGTGGCACAGCTTCCAAAGAGCCCTTTCAAACAACATAAATGACAAGATGCTGTCATAGAATAAATTCTGAATGTGACAGGCCAGCAAAAAACTTTCTCACACCTTAATTAAGTAATTATCTCCCCTCCTGATGTCCCAGGAGCTGGCAGCAGCAGCAGTTGTGTCCCTGGAAATGTTTATACCCAGGGTCCTTGAGGAAATTTTGGCATCTCCCTTCAACGCCAGTGGGGATTACATGAGTTAGTAACACACTCTTCTCAAGGTCTTTTTCACTCAGATTCAGGAAGAGCTGGGCAACCTTCCTGCAGCTGCTTCAGCTGGAAAAGCAGAAGAGATAAGGCAGCTGCAGTGCCATAGGTGATTTTATTTCTGAGGTCTCTGAAGCTTGAGCTTGGCTGATGTTTCATCAGAGGAGCCTGGGCTCCACCTGTCACACAGCCAGAGAGAAGGGTACCCTGTGAAGAGACAGCTCATGCTTGAGTGCCATGTGAGACAGGGAACAGCTCGTGGAATTCAGGCTCTGGAAATGGATTATATCCATCAGATACCAACTGACTGAAAAACACAGCTGTGCCTTTGGCCACACGAGCCCCTCAGGTTTGAAATGGCAGTCAAAAAACACTGAGTACAGGTTAGCTGTGTGACACAGGTCATGCTGCACCTGGGGAGGATTTTCCCCAACTATTAGATCCTGCAGAATGACTACTCCTCCTTTTGCCTTTTGGCCTAGGGGTATCACGAAAAGAGGTGCTATTTATAAAACAGCCAGGTAAACAATTCAGGCCTCATGTTCAAAATCTGTTTTTCAGTGTGTACATCAATCTCCCACTGCTTCTCTAGGCAGCCAAGTGCCATCAAATACATGTGGAACTACATGAGCCTTGTGATGGATGCTGGGAGCACTCCCCAAACATGTCTGGAATGAGTAATAATGCTCAGGTAAAACAAGAGAAAAGAGAGGGAAAAGAAACCTGGCTGGAAAACCTTCCTTTGCTGGGAATGTTTGGATTAGATAATGTGAAGTTGCTGTTGAGTATGAGAAGCAGGTTTAGATCACCCTTTCCTGGCTTCTGGTGAGTTCCACCAAGCTCAGCATTTTAAATCATTAGTAAGATGTTGGTTTTGCTTTCTTTTCCCTGGAAGATGATTATGAGAGGGAGAAAGGGGGAGGAATGACTCAATCATGGAGAGACTTCCTAGGCATAAGAGAGTGGGCTCTGCCCCTGATGCCAGTGAGACAGAACTGGAGATGAACTGAAATAATAAAAGCCTCAGAGCACTAACAGAGCATTTATTCCCTCCATCACAGTGCAGCTTCACCTCTTGGTGACAGTGTATTTCCACTGCTCACTGCTGTGGTTACTGAGGTAGAAAGGGCACTCACAGAACAAGGACATTGTTCCAAGAACAGGAAATCTTCCTGTCATCCTTGGACTCCACTTTGTCTTTCCTCCTCCACCAGCCACGTCTGTCCAGCTGCTTATCAGTCCCTCCAGAACATCAGACCTTCACAGTGATCCCATCTCTTACTCATGCTTTACTCATTTCCCAACATGGCAATTACTGCTGCTCAATTCAGCCTTCCTAAATCCCTGCTTTGAATTTGAGGTCATTCAAAGCACAATGTGGATGGAAATTAATATAGTATTAATCCATATCCAAGTACATGCAAGGGTATAAAATACTCTGTATTCCAAGGGCAGCATCTTGTGGTTTCAGATGTTTGGGCATCAACAACATCCATGATGCTGTTTAGGAAAAAAAGGATGCAGTCCCAGTGTGGAAATACCCTTCCCCAGCAGCAGGCACAACAACACCTTCAGTCAAATTTATCACTGTCCCTTTCAGACAGGGAAAGGTGTGTACAGACCTGCTGTGGGTGAAAACTCTTTTGCAAGGCAAAAAGAAAGCCAAGAAAGCAAAACAGATTTTAAGATTCTAACCTGGGAAACCAGTAATTCCTATAGATCTTAGATGAGGTATCAATCTCTTCAAAGCCAAGATCCTGAAAAGCACAGCACTACTCCTGAGGCAAACACCTGCCTGAAGCAGACATTTTAAAACAACTGCAGTTTGTCAGTTTAAAGATCTTGTTTCCTGATAGTTTTGTTGAGCAGCCATGCAGGTAGCACACAATGAATAGCCCAAAAATGTAATTTAGGGGGGAAAATAAAAATTAAAAAAAAAAAAAAAATCCCAACTAGGAAGTATCCATCACCTGCCTCTAGGCCAAAAGGATGAGCTGCCATCTAACAAATTAAGTCTGAACAACAAATAACAAACAGGAAGAGGGCTGTCTGACCTTCTTAGATGATAAAACCTTAACACGGGAGGTTTTTGCAGGCCAGTTTCTCCATGTTAGTAGTTTTCAGACACTCAGAACAAAAAATTTCATTGGGTTCTTTTACTGGTATTCCTACTTGCAGCTAAACCCCAGAGATTATTAAGAATTCATCTGGTAATCAGAACAGCTTGGATGACTAGGAAATGTCTGAATATCATAAAAGTGCCATTATTTATTAAAAGAAGTAATAACAAGAATGTAACTGCTCGACATAAAACGTTACCAGATGATTCTCTGCATATTTTGAGCATGTATACACCTGACAGTCAAAACCCAAGACTCCTCAGGAATCTCCCTTCCCTCTGTTGAGGAGCAGCTCTTTTGAAATCCAAATCTGAGTTGCTCTGATGCCCTGTTTGGAGCAGCAGCCACTTTTGAAGTTACAGGAGCAATTCTGCACTCCCCACATGTCCTGCCCAGTCCCAGGCTTCTGTGTGTGCACAGCATGGTTACAGTCCTACAGCCCTGCACTGCTCTGGCTCACAGCCACGGGAATTTATTTGGCCCAAACTAGAGAAATCTGTTTTTCCTGAACCCAGATTAGAAAAGTTTTGGATGGCTATTTCTGATGGTGATTTAGATTTGAAGATACATACAAGACATCACAAAGGTCATAACTCAAAACCACTTTTTTTCCTAGTTGCAGGATTAATTTGGATTGATGAAAATAAGGTTTTCAAACAAGAATGACAACAGTTAACACACCTTTCAATGTTTTACTTTTTAGCTTTGTTCCTTCTGATCACAAGCCTTTCCAGAACAACAAATACTGCAAACAGACAACTCTCCCAAATGGGCCAGGATGAAGTCACACAGTTGTCTGATATAACACACACCTCTCAGGCATTCTTGAAGAAGTCACTACAGTACTGAGTGTGCAAAACTAAGAAATAAGTGCTAATGTAAGGTATCATTAAAAGTAATATAAGTTTTACTACTGGTGAGGGTAGTTTAGTTGCTTCAACCTTTATATTATGACATGCAACCTCCTTATCTGCAGCCAACTTAATTCTGCTAATTTAGAAACCTTTCCATACATGCAACAACAGCAGAGCCTTTTGAATCCTTTCTGCAACATTTTGGAAGAAGCTGGGAAATTACATACCTGAGAGACCTAAAATTCTAGAAATGAGTACATGTGGTATTTTACAGAGAGAAAGTCCAGGTGTTTCAGATGCCACATCTGTGCCTTCACAGCAACTAATAAGACATCACCACAATTATGGTCCCTGCCTTTATTTCACATCTTAACAACAGAGATATTGATAGATTATTTGAGAATTACAAGTTTAGAAACAAACAGCTGAGTGTAACCTAGGTCAGAGGTCATATTTTTAGGATGAGAGCAGAGCCATCACTTACAAATTGAGAGGAATTGTTCAGGCAGCAAGAATTAAAAATACTTTGATAAACATCCCCTAGAGTCAAAATGCTCCTTATTCTTCAAAGGTGGTCTTATTGCTGTGACTGATTTACCATTTTAAGGTTTCATTCAACAGGTCTACTGGACAAGAAATTTTAAAGAATTAAAACAACAAGCCTTTTGGACACCATGGTGTAAAAAAAAAACAAAAACAAAACCAAACAAAGCTCCCCTGAAAATGAGACACGCAGCAGACACCCTTCCAGGAGTTACAGCAGGAGTGTCAGTGCTGACCTGGCACTAACAAGCACATCTCATCTGGGTTATGATCACTAATGCTGGTCCATCTGCAGGGGTGTCCGCCAGGAGACAGGCTATCATCGTGTGAGAGGAGATGTGGTGAGGCTTCCCATCCTTTCCTGACACAAGATCTGCTGTTGGGTACTCGGGGACTCTCTCCAGCTGCTACTGCATGAACAGGATGCTGAAGGCCATCACCACACAGCACACGGCCACGTAGGGGCTCTTCCGCTCACCTGGCAGGAGGGGAGAGAACACAGAAGAAACAAAAATTCAGAGATGGCTAAACAGACCCACCTGCTGCTCATCCAATGCTGCAATTGTGCCACAGCACGTGCAAACTGATACTCAACACTTCTAGCTGGAGAAAGGCAGACACAAGTACAGCTCTGTATTCATACAGAATATGCATGGGCAGTGGGGAAACTCAAATGTAGGACAGGTTATCTTGCTATATAAAAACAGAGTTGAGGCTATTTGCATTAAGAGAGGGACTTGTGAACAAGGGCATGGAGGGCCAGGACGAGGGGGAATGGCTGTTGGCTGAAGGAGGGCAGGGCTGGATGGGATCTTGGGCAGGGATTGTTCCCTGGCAGGGTGGGCAGGCCCTGGCACAGGGTGCCCAGAGCAGCTGGGGCTGCCCCTGGATCCCTGGCAGTGCCCAAGGCCAGGCTGGACATTGGGGCTGGCAGCTCCTGGGACACTGGGAGATGGCCCTGCCATGGCTGGGGTGGGAATGGGTGATTCTGGGTCTCTGTGAAACCATGCAAGGGCTTCTATTTCAACAAACCACCTTTTCTGAGGTGCAGTTTTATGTTGCTGCGACCTCCTAGTACCAGAGTCAGGGGGCAGGCAGTGGAATGCTGCCCAGGAAAACCCATTTTTGCTGGCTCTGCTCCTCTGTGGCTGCTCAGGAGCAGTTCTGTGCCAGCTGATGTGCAGCTGGTGCTGTCTGGGCCTGGTACCCATCACCTGCAGCGTGAATCTTCTGAGCAGGGTGTCATGCAGCAGCCAGAGCTGTGAGCTCACAGCTGCCCAGACAGGGACAGATGCCTGTCTTTTTCTGCTTTGCTAAGAAGACATAACATTGTTAGCACGTGGAGTAAGTCTGGTCCACACATTTCTGTGATAAAATTGGTCAGCAGATCACAGAAGCTGCGCAGACACCTCTATTTTCTGACTCTTTCAAATTGGTGTCACAGCTTCCCAGGGCAAACTGTGGATGAAAGTTAAGTTTACTCCATTAAAAGACTTTCATCTGGTGGCAAAAACGATTGTGAGAGATCTATTCCCACCCATTTGGTCCAGTACAGAATGCTACAGGGGTCTCTTTTTCACCGAGCAGAAACAGATTCTCAGACGGGGAACTGTGAACCAAACAGGGGAACATCTCTGAATCAGACTGGTACCTACTTACATGAGCACTTCCTCTGTTAATTACCAAGATGTTTTTACACTTAAAACTTTATTCTTCGTGGTTCCACTGAATTCTCCTTGGAGAGACCAACAGTGGATGGTACCTCCAGCCCACAGAACTGCCAGGAAGTATTAATATTGAAATGTGTCTTTAAGCTGAGAAGATCCCTCTTTTTAGACATCCAGGGGCTGTTTGCTTTAAGCAAAGTTCAATTTCCCTCTGCTGTGTGAGGTCTTTTGTCTTTACAAACCACCTTATCAGAGACATGGTTTTCAGAGAAACATCAAAGAAGAAAACCCACCAAGGATCCCAAGTCTAGCACGGTGCAATTTTTTAAGAAAAACAAAGTATTTTCGTTTACCAGCAGGACCTTTAAACACAGAGGGAACAAACTTTCCACAGTAAAAGGAAAATGAAATACTTGCAGTGACACCTCCCATACACAGGACTGACTGCCCAGTAACATTACAAGACGCTGTCATGATCTGCCATATATTTAATTAAACTTCAAATAACTGAACGAATTAATGTCTGCAGTTTCACATCTGTTTAAAATAAATTTTGAGGAAGTCCAACTCCTACGGTTCAGGGTATTACAATTTTCATATGGGTTATGCTTTTCTGCTCTTAATTTTCTTAAAAGAAAAATCACCATGTGGCAGGATTAAACATTATTTTGCACAACTTTGTAAATATGTAACCACTTGCCTGTGATTAAGATCTTATGTACATGTGAAAAGGTTGTTTAAACATACCAGGGATGTGAAATGTAAAGGAAGCCAGTAGACATTTTCATTTTTAAAACCTACATTTTCCACTTGCCTTTATGGTTAACACACATAAAATTATAGGCATCATCTCCAAAGCCCATTTTCACTTCTTAGTCTAAAAGAAAGTCAAAGTAGTCCACTCTAGATGAGAATTGCAAAAGAAACATAGCTAATTGAAAAAAATATCCTTGCACTTAATTAACTACAAAGAAGATGGCAAGGGCAAGGTTAGGTGAAGTATTCTCTTCAACCCTGAACAAACCCTAATGCAGCTAAATTTTAAAATTTGTTTTCACTGCTATAGCTGAAAATTCTTTTTTGACAGCTGCCACCTTTCCAGTATCTTTCAATTACAGCACTAAAATTGGTTCTGCTAGGTCTATTATCTAAGTAGGACAATATCTGCAATCATTTTAACAACCAGTCTTCACAAAACCCCTCTTTTTTTTGTGTCAATGCTTTTTTTGACATCCTGTAAAATGTTCTGCCTGGGAATGCAGAAAGGGAATCACACAGGCTTTCTTTAGGTTCAGTGACAAGTAGGAAGATCTAGAATTACAAGTTTAAAGTTTCTGCTCTGAATTATCAATGCAATTTGAACACTGATGATGGGTTTGTAGTTTTGGGGTTTTTTTTCCTAAATCGTGGATATACCTTAATGTTAAGACTAAACTTCTGTTGCATATTCCAATTTCCTTCTCAAAATAAATTCAGGATAAGGATTAAAATAAATATAAAACCAATGTTATGGGAAAATGTCAAGAATCAGATAGAGCTGATCAGCCTGTGTGCAGATGTCACTTGAAACGAACAGCTTTGTGTAATTCAAAAGCACACAGAAGCTGAGTAAAGAAAGGAGAGGGAAAAAAACCACATTTATGCTTAAAACAGAACCTTAATGCATTATGAACTCCATATTCTTTTACTACTATGAGGTAAATATCTGGCTTCTTTTCAACAGTCCATTGCAATTTCAAATGGACTGCAGTTTATCAGGAATCACTGATTTCTCTGCATGTTAGAAACACACCCTTAATTGTGGCAAAAAGTACAAAAGACTTTTGAAAATACAACACCAGACACATGAGCTGACATGAGAAAATGCAGGATTTCCATGATGCTAATCTAAGAAAGCAATATCCTGCCCCACTATTTCATACCTGCATTTTTGAAGAAAAAGGATGTGTATGGTTTTCATTGCTACATGGCAATATTATCCTAATAAATTATGTTAGAAATAGAACTGATCTTAAGGATTTTGAAAGAAAAAAAGGAATTACCAATCCTGGCGCATTTCCAGAATATCCCCAACAATCTGTAAAGATAAAATAAATTCATTAGGCTCTTGGTTTAATACATCCACATCAACTGATTTTCTTTCTTTTATATTAAAACAATCTGAATTGACAGTAATTTGTGAACTTGATTCTCTTCTAACACCAGAAAACAGCAGATACCTGCACATAAGGGTACAGACAATGAATTACAGAAGTGGCAAGTTTTAAGTCTAGCAGGAGTCTTTTTGCATGCAAAGATGCATTTAACCCATCCTGTCTTCCAGATCTAAATAGTTATCAGAACCCTGTATTTATCTACGATAAAGTACCCCAGACAGAAAATTCTGTGAAGAAAAATATCTTCCCAATTCCTCTGGCTCTTTTTTATTCCTTTACCAATGTTTACCCTGCTCAAGTCTCTCCTGTGCTGCTTGCCCAGGACATTACCTCTCACAAGTGAAACAGCAACAGGGAAGAGCAGAATTCAACACAAGGAACACTCAAAGGGATATCACAAACCTACAATTTCTCTGTGTAACTAAAACAATCTCATACTGACCCTACCCAGAGGACAGGGACTGCTTTTATGATCTGAGGAAGACAAAGGGAACAATAGTGAGTTGTCCCTGTACAGGAAGACAGATTTCAGCTCCTCAGAGCTTGTCTGCAGGAAGGTTTCCTTCATAGCACGGCACAGAACACTGTGGGGAAGCACTTAGAGAACTGCCATCAAGCAGGTAGTAGATACATCCCCACAAATAATGTTCTGAACACACACCCACAAAAGTTTGGTTGTCTGTCTTTACCCCTTTTTGGGCTCTGAAAGTTGCTTACTTCTAACACATTTAAATGCAGACAGGTAGGCTTGGGCGACTTGCTCCTGCGTGCTTGAGCAGTCAACGTACCATGCACTTTTATTTCTCTGTTCCTTGCACTTTATGTCCTCTTTTATGGTCTGGGTTTACTTAGCATCTCTCTGTCCATTTAGCAGCCTCCTCTATTTCTGAGACAAAGATTCAGTGCTGGGCAGGTGAAAACCAGGTGTGGCAGCAAGTGAATGTGGTGTTCAAACTCAAAGTGAAATGCTTTTTGACTTAGGTACTCCTTGCTGACCAATACATCATGAACAACACTTCCATTGCCACTTTTAGAAAACATTTTCAGAAAAATGCTAGATTTTTAGAAAGCATTTTCATCTGTGCTTTTGATTTTAGTTTTACCTCAAGCAAAATATATATATACACACACATACATACATATTTGGGTTTGACTGTATTTCTGTACAGCCAAAGCTCTATTCTCTCTCTTTTTATGTAGCTCCACAAGCAGAAGTAATGATCCCTGCACACAGACCACCACACTTTTCCAGGCTAAGAGGTCATACAATAAAGTAACCTGAAGACATCTATGCACTTTTTGAAGATGTGTGCAGGTAGAAAGGCATTCATGTGTAAATCTCATAGAGCAAAATACACAGCCCTGAAGTGCTCCATTGATAGCACCTCAGGTTCTCAAAATTGATGCTCACTCTCTGTAAAATTAGAATTTACAGATTGCATGCTGCAAAACCAACAGGAAAACTTCCACAACCCTGCTTCTCATATTGAGAAAAGGGTTCTCATCTCTCAAAAGCTTGCCCAGGAGCTCGAAGAAATAAAACATTACTGTTCTGTTCATATACTTTTGAAGAATCTTGCATGGGAAAAAGGGTATTAACCCCCTCAGGCAGCCTGGAAGTCTGTTGAATTTGCCTCAGAATCCCAGCAAGGGTGTTTTTTTGTCTTCTCAGGGATTTCTTGACTAATGTGAAGCCACTGCTGCACACTGCCCTACAAAGCACTCTTGGTGAAAACAGGAATTTTCCTACCTGATGTGCCAGGTACAAAACAGAGGATGGCTTTCACCAGCTGCCCTTAACAACTGCAATTAACAATTTCTGAACCTGAAGGCGCTGACATGAGGACTGACCAGCCTTCCCGTGGTGACACCAGAACATTTTTCAAGAGGCTTTTGTGCTGCTGGAACAGCTCAGTACCTCTGTCCACACAACCTGCTGCTGAGCAGACGCAGGTTGAATTCTGGACCTTCTGGTAATATACCCTCTGGAAGAACTGGGGAGCTCCCACTGCAGGAAAAGCCTGTGCAGACCTCCTACTCCCCTAGTTTTTCCATCAGTGCTCATCCCAGGTGCATAACAAGAACCTCCTCAAGTCAAAACCTGCTTATTACAAAAGTGATGCTGCCTTAAGTAACTGCTCCAAAACAATTCCTCCTGCAGCAGCTCCTCAGTGTAATTCCTTCTCTGCCCTTTGTGTTCTGCTCCATCCTTGCTTGGATGCAGGTGAAGGTGCGGGTCTGCCTGGGACCCCTGCTGTTTGCACAGCCACAGCCACAGCCCAAATGTGCACGTGAAAAGTGGTGTGGTTATCTGGAGAACAGAAAACCCAAATAAATGGAACCTCTTAAGCTGAGGAGGAGTTGGTGGAGCCTTAGACAATGACTACTAAGGCTGGGTGTGCTGCAGGATGCCATGTGTTCACCAGGAGAAGCCCAGTGCCACTGCAGGAGGGAGTGTGAGACACCCCCACTGCAATGCTGATGGAAAATCAAAGGGGATCTCTGCTGCACATGAGCTAACACATCTTTCTGGTTAGCAGGGAGGAGAGAATTATGTTGTGGTGCACATTCTCCTCTGGTTAGCATGAAACAGTAAATCTCCACTTGCTTTCCCAGCCTTTAACACTGTTGCTCAAGACTGAGCACATGGAAACGTTCAGGGAAAATGAAGGTTTAAGGTTCTGTTTGGCTTGGTAGGGAAAGACACACTTTGGCAGGAACGAGGGGGAGGAAATACAGGCTTATGAGGATGGGTGACATCACTGTGCAACGGCATCTCTCAACCAACAGAAGTATGTTTCTTCACTTATTATCAACAGACCTAAATCCTCAGCAAAGTTGCCACTCACTCAGAAATAGTGAGTATCAACATTCCTCCTCTCCATCACTTTAGTATTTTATTTCTACATTTTTATGCCTTTAATTCGGAGCAGGAATGATGAGCTAAGAGCATCTCTGTGGTCAACTGAAGTATCACTAGAATTTGTTTTATCCCACATGTCCAGACATTTCCACTGGAGCATGGAATAGGTTAGAAGAGAGGGACAGGGGCTGAGCACCATATGAGCTCCATGAAAACAACTACCATACAGGAAACAAATTTCATTGCTTCCAGGCCAAGGTTTTTTTATTCTCCAGTATAAAGTAGTCTACACATTTTTAAATATATATATATATTAAAAAACCCCAAAATGATACGTCCTACATCTACATAAATACAAACCTACACATCAAACACCCAACTCCTCCACAGTGTCAGCACCCTCTGGAAATGTTTTATGAAGAGAGTTCTATTGTACTCCAGACAGATTTGCCTCAAGAATAAACAGAGTAACTCCAGATTAAAGGAAATACTCCTTGCCAAGAACAGCACTAAAATTTTAATCAGTAAAATAAACATTCTTACTTCTTACTGTGTATACCTCATTGACTATTGTGTTATCTTCCACCAGCAGACATCCAAACTCCCCTCATCCCCCACTCCCTGTCCTTCATGAAGTCATCCTTTCTTCCATCTTTACTTCCATCCAAAGAAACCTCGCTCATTCAGGGGCAATTGCATGGCCTCACATAAAAGGACACAGGTATCTTCATGTTAGAACTCCAAATTAAGGAAAAAAAGAGCTGGCATGCTTTGGGTGTACTACACTGCTAAAATTAAAAACTGGGTAATAAAACAGCAGCCCCAGAGGTTAATTACAACAAAGGTTTTCAGAAGGCAAACACTCAGGGTTCTTGGTCACAAAAGTCCATTAAACAGTTCATTTAAAACTGGACACTTCTGAATTTGAATGCAAGAGTGATGGAAGACACAGAGGGAAGAACATTTTACTTAACGGGAAATGGCCTAATGGAAAAAGTGGAGAAGTCAAACACTCAGCATCCAAAAGCCTGTCTGTTTTTCCACCTATAAGTACCTCCTACAAATATCACCTCCTTTGCATTAACCCCAGGTGACAGCATTACTGAAGTTCTGAGGACAGCCCCAAAGGCTTCTGTGTCGCAGCTGCCCAATACTCAAAACCCACCACATTTAAATCACAGTTTTGCTGATCACAGCTAGCATCCATATGATTATCAAAAAAAGAAATGTTAGGATTGTAGAAGCTTTCAAAAACTCTTCTAGAAACTCCCTCACTTGAGAGACTACAAAACCATAACTTTAACAGACCACACAAGACGACTGTGTTGCTTATTTAAAAAAAAAATATTTTTAGTTTTCTTTTAGTTACAGATTATTGCTAAAGCTCTGTTTCAAACTTGCATCTGCAAAACACCTATCTTGAAAACAAACAAAAAGCCAGTTTCTGCTGGTTGCTTACCCACCCTGGGAATCAAAAATAAATCATTGCAACAATACCCACATGTAGGAGAATGTTTTATTTCTGTCTCTTATTTCTGTATCTCTAATAAGCATCTAACAACGAAGCTACAAATCTAGAAGATTAATAATGCAGTATTAGCAAGGTTAGCGAGCTAATAAATTCTTTCAGAGAAATTGCAACTAAGCGCTTGCCAATACCTTATTGCACTCTATTGTGAGGTACAAAATTAAGATTTTTATCTTTAAAGAGCGAAAATTTTCAAAGCAGGATCTGCATTATCCCACACTTCATCTGGAGATGCTGAAAGGCTGCAGTTGAAACCACACAGCTTGTGGATGTTTGAAATGATCAGGCCACTTACCCGGTTTTATTTTTGTCCAGTAAGCTGGGAGCCAAGGATCTGACATAGGCACAGGTACATATGAGCAGCAGGATGACAGTCAGAAGACTCTGGAAGTTGAAGATGGCAGACTAGGGAAGAGAATCAGGAAAACAAAGAATTACACTTCTCTCCAAGTGGAAGTTCTGGAAAAAAATGGGTGACCCCTTAAGACAACAAAAAATGAAATGTACAATGGCCATGAGTCAGAAAATCTTTGTGTCAATGTAATACAATTGTGGTAGTGAAACAGCAGTGAGGACTGGCTGGCAAGGAAACCAGTAGCAAAAGACAAAAAAATAGCACCAAATGTGCAGGAGGTTTGTTAATATACCGCTTTTTAAAGGCTACAGGCCAAATTTAACAGATTCCTGGAAATATTTACAGTTAAGCCCACCTGAACTGTGACAACTGATTGCTTTTCTTTTCAAAAAATGTTCTGACTTTAAATTGAAAGCATCTTTATTGTAAATTTGAGAAGTGCTAGTGATATGGTGAGTCCTGAAGAAATGGATGAAATTGCCTTAGGATTAAGAAGTAAAGTTCTATTGTTGATAGCGATCAGCCTGGTGGCAGTAAGAAGAGACAATTCTTGAGAAACTGCTGCACTATTTGGCAATTTACTAAAGCATGAAGTATTAGTAAAAGGCAGAAAGTGCATCCCATAAACCTTTTTTTAATCTTACTTTTTAGTTTTGGGGTTTCTCTTAAGTGTCTCAACTGACATTCTGGTCAGCATAACAGCACCAGGTGGTATAAGAGGCAACTGCTTACTTCAAAACCTTTATTTTACCTTCATTCTGTTATGCTCATTTGAAAATCTGATTTAGTGAGAGCTCCAAAAAAAAAAAAATAATAATAATGTCAAAACAAATACAATAAATTCACTCTTTGTTCTGGAATCCTGATGAACTTCTGTCTCCTGTGCTTGCACTGCTCAACCCAGCTGGCCAAGCAGTAGTATTTAATTAAAGGTAAATATTTAGCACTTAGGAAGGGATATTACATTGGCATTTCCTTCTCCAAGCATATTTTAGGGCACATCAGAGCCTTCATTTCCACACAGCCTGAGGCACATCTCTGTTGATGTGCACATGCTTTCCTCCTATGTCACAAAATCACAACATTTTGAAGCTCCAATAATCAAATCTATCTAGCTAAAGAGAACTATAAATAAAATCACAATATTCTAGTTCACTATGGCACTAGCAGGAAATTAGGAGAGCAAAACGAGAAACTCTAGTAAGAAGGAAAACCATTGGAACATGCACAAGTGTTCCAATACTGAGATCAAAAACCTGGTGACCAAAACCCCCCAAAATCAACAACAGCGAAACAAAACAAAAAACTTTAGCTTATTTACAAGTCCCCGTGAATTACATGAACTCCATAACATGCACAGAGCTGCCAGTCTGAATACACTTTAGATGGGGTTAGCTATCTAGAGTTATTTCAGTATCTAACTTGATGGGCCAGCATCATTACAGAGATGCTCTAACTGCACCCTGTATAGGAGAGATTTCAGCATCCCTCAAACCCATCCTTTCTGTGATGAGGGAGCTGTGATCCCACACCCAAAGCCAGACCTCCTGTCCCAAACACGAGGCTGTGCTTGGTTTTCTCCCGCGCCACAGCCTTTGCTAAATCATGTTTAATTTAGCGTTTCAGCTCAGCTAGCCACCCCTTCTGCCCTATCATGTCATAAATAATGGACAGACTCTTCACAAAGGACAACACACTGCCATCCCCAGCAGAAGCCTCTGCAGCCTTTGTGCTCAGCAGAAGTTTCTGCCAGCTCCAGAAAACAGGGAAGTCTCAATTCCCCCTGGCTCCTGCGGGTCTAGGAACGCAGCGGGGCCGGATCCAGGAGTGGCTGCCTCTCAGCACAGCCAGATACTGCCTATCAACTGATTAATTTGATCAGTCCTGTGGGACAGACAGTTGCTCTGACAGCTCACAGCCCTGCTCCTGCCAGCCACCCACTCCCATGAATTCCTGCAGCTGCTTCCCGAGGCGGCAGCCGCCACTCCAACACTGCAAAATGGCAGAAGGGCACGCTTGCTTGCTCTTAAGCAGGGGCTGTAAACGTATACTCATGAAATGTGCCATCAGTCAATCAACTGGGGCAGTATATAATTGTATATAATTGTCCTTTGTTGGGGTCTTCATGTGTTTCCCCAGATACGCATCGCTGTAATCGCATCTGAAGCGTGCTCTGAGTGATGCATTTATCTGCACGGCCACTTCCAAAGGACAGATGTGAGCATTCCAAAATTTGCTTACAATTTCTGGAAATGAGAACTTATTCCTGAATCAGACAGCTTCTCTTCACATCTCAAGTAATTCTCAGGGGCCAGCTGAATTCACAGAAAGCAGCAACCTACATCCAGCTGCTCCAGCTGATTTAATTAAAAGCTGCTGCAAGAGTTATGCATTGCTCAGAATCCTTTCAAAACACACTGCATTCTCATACCAAGCTACCTGGACAGCACAGGTGCGTTGCTGTTCACTTGTTTAGACTGGCTTCCTCTGATGGAAACGTATTAATTGCAATTTTTGAGTTGTGTTGACTGGCTTACTGTAGGTCCTGTGAGCCTCATTCCCACCACAAAGAGATCTCAGCAAGTGGCGCTGTCTCTTACACTGTGAGCCCAAGAGGGTGAAACGATGACCAACTTCCTAAGACTCACGCTGCAGTGCTAGAAAGAACCAGGACTGGCATTTTATTCTGGTCTTAGACTGTGCAAGCTTTAATTCCACGGACTGAAATTTTCTACATCTGTATTTGGTGCATTTCTGACATAGTGGGAACACCATTCTGTGTCATTCCCCTCGTGCCCACTCCTGTGTGGAGCACCACCACATCACCTGCAGCACTAATGAGGTTTTGTATGCACCTGAACTCGCATGAGCCAAGTTTCTTCCAGCATCTTTGGAAATTTAAGACCATGGACTTCAGCTTTGAGAGCTACATACCCCAAAGGCTGTTCTAAATCCTTCCCAAAACCAGGCCTTTAAAAAAAGCCTCGATATTATCTCTTGATCATAATGTATCTCAGTAAAAACTCCATATAATAAACCATAAAGAATTAATACTCCAGAAAGCTTTATTGGGTTGGGATTAACTGTGGTGGCTTGTATTAAAATAAATACTCACAGGAACATACAGTAGTTGGAAATCAAGTGGTACAGCTAGGGATGTCTGAATGTACTCCAATCTGAGTATAAAATGAAGTTTAATGTACTTTAGTAAGTGTTGATTGAAAAATTACCTGTGTGGTGGCTGCGACAGGGAATGATGACCACAAATGCACAGCTCCTGAAAACCTCACTAGAGACAATTCTGTCCCTTGGCATTAAATTCACTACACTGGGGCAGGAGGAAAAAAAAAGCAGCGGCTCAGAGCTGTGGTTATCAACAGGTCTTGCACCTCACAAGAGTATTTAATTCAATATGCAGAAATAGCTATAATGAATGCAGTAGCTGTAAACCCTTTCCTGCACTGACAACAGCCACAGACAAGACACCGTAATTTATCCACCTCTGCAGTTTTCACTCACTCCATTACCCCAATATTCTCCGCTTCAGACGTTGTTCCCTGTCCTTGCAGACCACCAGACTCACAAACCACTTACTGATGCAACCCTTGGGCAGCACAGTAATAAATCACACCCTGGGTTTTGACGAAACTCTCTGTGTCACAAAGGACCTGCTGATTCTCCCCTTGCCTCATACACTTTTGTTTAACATAAACCACCCAGTATCATGGTTCCAGGGGGGATGAAACGTGCAGGAGGAGAGCATAAACCCCATGTTCTGTCCTTCTGGGTTGGTAGAAAGCGTAACTCAAAAGCTCTCTGAGTTCATCTCAGCAGACTGAAACCAAAGCTTAACCTTCCCTAGACTTTAAGTATTTACAAAATGATTATTTTATCTCTGATTGCAGCGTGACCATGATGATTTCATCCATCTGTGCTATAAAAGCAGAGGCCATTGTAGCGCCAGCAAGTTGTAAAACTTTGCCCTGTGGTTACTACTTTAATAACCAATTTATGTGGGCAAACACAGATTAAAAAATGGAATATTTTAAAGGAAGTACAATTTTTGTGTAATACGCCACAGAATATTCACTCTTTCTAGAATGGTTTCTTTTCTTCCTCCCCAATATATTAAAATTGATGGGTGATTATGTTTTCTGGAGCCAGATATGGATACCCAATTGTTCAGCTGCCTTTCTCACACTGGAATACAAGCAAGAGCTTACGTAGTGCAGATAAACTTTAGTTAAGCAAGAGCTGATAAAAATTTCATCACAGAAAAGTTAAATCAAGCTATGAAATTTTAATGAAGCGTTCCTTACAAAGCTGAAAGAGAAAATGCTTATTATCTAGGGTTTCCATTAGGCCTTGCAATTCTTTTTTCGTCAGTAAAAATCAAATTTTTAGGAGTATAATACCTAGAAACGTAATAGGATATAAATCACGTAGTAGTACTCCCAACCTGAAAGCCAAAGCTATTGCTAAAAACTAATTAAAACGTGAATCTAATTGTATTATTTTCCAATCTATTAAAAAAAGAATTATTTTTCCCACTGCTGCCAAATGCAATCTGATCAAAACGAATGGAAAACAAGAGCTTGTGAAAGAGGCATGCTAATTAACACTCTAAAAAATTACAAAAACTGCAAATTAGTTAAGTTTGAAGCAATTATTGGCAGAAGTACAGAACAAAACTAAGCAAGGGGTGTTAATAAGTATCCAAATACCAGCCAGAGGTGGCTGTTCCAGCATAAATGGTTTTTTTTTACTTTGGATTTACAGCACGTTCTTCTCAGTATTTAGCTTTCAAATAAGTACCATATTTTATGTTCATTCAGATTTCTGTCTAAAATATGTATTTGTGCACTCACAGAATGTAAGTTAAGCCTTGATTAGAGAAATAGGAAATTCTTTTCCTAGTCATTTCCTGGAGAAGCACAATGTCAAGTTTGGATGGCAAGTACACCTACCTTTTCAGTCAATTGAAGACTAATACATCTATTTAAAACATAACCAATCTCCTCAAACAATCAAACACTTAATTAAACATATGGACACAGTTGCCCTCTCCTATAAAAACACATTTAGGATTTTTACCGTAATTCGAATCCACAGACCAGCAGTGAAAAGACACCCCAAGGCAATGGTGCTGAAATTTCACACTTGCTTGAATTCCTTCCTCTTTGCCCCAATACCTAGTTTCAAAACTGAACTTTTGCTGCAAACAACTAGCAGAGGCAGCATTTCACCGAAATACCTTACTGTAAAAAACAAAGTGACTATTAAAGTCTTTTGCCAGGGTCACTGTAACACAAAGGTGCGCATGTTCACATACTTACTAAACAAACAGAATTATAGTGAATACGACAGTAAAAGCCTATAACACCTTTTCCCCCAGGTCTTCTCTGTAGATTGTACTTTTTTAAATTGTACAGAGATATTTTTCCTCTGCTGTCTTCCCCCATTAGATTAAACTATTTTAAATAACCCCCCGTTTTTTTTTAAGTAACTCTCCCATCTGAAGTTGCACACCAAACTGTTTAGCTCACCACAAATGCACTACTGAAAGTGAAAAACCAGTAAAACCTCTGTGTGTGAATGGAAGAGGTAGAGTCATACTAGAGCACACTTTGAATTGGGTGATATCCTTCCTATAATAAAAGCAGCATGCAAAAATCAGGACTTTGTAACAGGTGTTACAGGATTGTGAACATGGCCATGGGAAAAAGTGTAAATTCTCAAAAAGATACATTCTAATTTACCTAAGAACTACAAAACAGAACCACAAATATTTACTGTATACTATTTACCAAATTTATGGGTTTTTTTTCTCATTCATAGTGAAACCATCTCTTTTTCAAGCACAGAAAACAAGTATCAGGAAAAAATATACTTAGTCAAGAATTAATGACAGGTTCTGCTAAGTCTGTCATGTCCCATGGTCCTGGGCAGGTACACAGTATCTCTGCAAATCTCTTGTTTGGCAGAGGTTCAGCTGCATGGTTTGAATCTTTAGCATCTGGAAGACAGGTACTATTCTTCACAGCTGTTCCCACCCTGTTTCCACAGTCACAAGGTTGAAAATCAAAAACTTTTGTTCAGTTTAAATGTCCAGCTCTGTGCATTAGCAGAGAAACATATTCAGTGCTGCATCTGTTACAATGAATGTGTGTGGTGCCTAATGCTGCAGGCAACCAAAAAACTGAATTGTGATATTCACTTTTTTTATGGCACTCAGCAAGGAAATGGTTTCTCACAACCAATGTCATTCTGGGTAAATCTGTTTAAGTAGACTCACTCCATCCTACTTTTCCAAAAAAGAGACCATCTTACATTGACAGAATAATTTCCTCAGTTCAATAATCACAGAAATAAAACACTGACAATATATTTTCACATTGTTTTCTAAGATGAGAGAAGTATCTAAACTGAACACTTCAGGTGAAATAAATTCTCAATATGAAGACACTATAAGATGACCTAGGAGATGTTTGTAAACCTATGTATCTCTAGGTAAAGATAAAAACAAAGCTGGATAGCAGTCTGAATCAGGATTGACTCCTTCTTGTAATTTTGAATAAGACAAACACAAAACTTTGTACTTGAAGACTCCTGAAAGATTTTTTTTTCCAGAGCAGTGTCTTGGGTTCTGGTATGTTTATATCTGACAGCTTGGTTTGAAATAATATTTACTAATGAATGTTTTTACATTTGCTGTATGAGCAACTCCCCTTCCTTCTATAAACAGCACACTAAAGAGAGCAACAAAGACTGTGACAGAAATGTCTGTTCTGGTGGAAAGTTCCCAAATCAATTTTTGGGTAGTAATGTGGGGCCAGGATCAGTCCCAATCAGAGTGGGACACAGAAGAAGCCATTTTTGTCAAATTTTCTGCATTTAAGTTTTCTCCATCACCAAATTTTCTCTGAGTGTAACTTCACATTTCTGCTATGAAGAAAAGTGAAGACCACCCCTCAGGAGGTTAATTAATTTTAATGTTACCTTTGGCTTCTTCCCTCTTTCCATCCATGCATGTGGCAAACTTTTCAAGGCCACCAGGAAAATTTCTGTTGAGCTTTCAGATGTAAAAACCCAAAAAGCTGGCAGCACAAATTGATTTGTGGAAGTCTGCAAACAATATACATTCTGCTCCTAAATAAATGAAGGAGCTGTGCATCACTTCCAGCAAGTTTGGAATCCACTGAGAAGCTTCTGGCTTTTGTAGCTGCCTTAATTTAAAATAGTGAGGGTTTTGCTTTAAGTCAAAATGGTGAGTTTTTTTCCTATACACTGGCAGTGAAGAGGAAAAAAAATACACCACAATTTCTGCTTTCACATAAAAGAAAATACAGGTAAATGTCAGCTTACACATACATATATATATATATATATATATTTATTAATATTATTTTTATTTTTTTCTGCTTGGCAGCAGCTGGCCATTCACCCAGCACAAGTTTTCATCTGCTTAGCAAGGATGGACATGTTAAGGAAGCCTGGAAAACAACGGGATGCAAAGTTTCCAAGGGATGAAGTCCTTTGGAAATCCTGCTTCAGAAAATAGTGCTATTCAGAATGCTGTTCCTCTGTCAGAGCTGCAGCTCTTACTCTTTGGACAAGGAGAATAAATTGGAGATGTAGCTCTAACCTCTTCCATTTCATGACACATAGACAGCAGCTGTTTCCTCTCACACTCAAATGTGAGCTCAAAAATTATCTTTTTTTTTTTTTCCCCCTAAAATGCCTTGACACCAAAGGTGGCATCATGGAGGACCTAAAGTCCTGGAGGGTTGCTGCTCTCTTGAAGAAATTAAAACATCACAATAATGCTGAAGAAACTTATTTTCACCTTATTTTCAGCATTAAATCATAAGCAAACCACCCTTAGGAGAGTTTCTTGTTTCAGGGCTCTTGAGGCACAAGGAGGAACCTCTAGCAAGGAACAGGCACAAGTGGAGAAGATAATCCTAACAGAATCTCATTCACTTGCCATAATCTTCTTTGATTTAATCATTAACTTCGCTTTTAAGTTACTGTCACATATTTCTTACATATCAGCTATAGAATATATAAAATATAAATGACATAATAACATAATATTAAATAATTAGTTGTATTTAATCATCACTGAGCAACACCAATGTCTCACCAAGTTCTCTTGTGTTTTTCTATCACCTCAAACCCTTTTAAGTACAACAAAGACGAGTGAGGTGCTGCTGTAATTCTCTTTATTCACCTTTCCATGGAGCTGACTAAAGGTCTTTTGCTTTCTGCACACATGTTTTAAATCTCCTGAGATAATTTATGCCTCTCATAAAAAAAAACCCCCTCCTTTGTTTTCTGCTTGGAGCCCCAGACTAGAGCAGGTTCATCTTAAGTATCTGCCAAAGAATGCTCAGGTGAGAAACTCCCAGCAAATTCCTGCTGGTGACAGAATCTGGAGCCTAGGAAGCTTTTTTTGAACTGAGCCGTAAGAAACTTCAAGTGCTAATGATCTTTTCTGTGAATAAACAGGAAATACAGCAATATTCCATTAAGTTGCATGGCATCCATGCAGTGATGGACAACCTGCCAATGCCCATGGGAAAGGGGGGACCAGGTGATCTCTGAAGGTCCCTTTCAACCCAAACCATGTTCAGATTATTATAAAAATGTCATAAATTCCTATCTTAAAACATACTCTGTGCTGAAGTTAGGAGCAAACATGTATTTTACAGGAAAAACTTATATTAACTCAGTTATAAAACTTATGTTAACTCAGTTATTCCTTTGGCTTTCCTTTTAATTTCAAATTCATGTATCTGGTCATATAAACACTGTTGATACATAAATATTTAATGTATAAACCTTGACTAAAAAAATATTTCACTGCTCAGCTTTAACTATGACAGAAATGCAAACTCTTCATTTATATGACCTGCACAGAGACTGGTAAAGTGGGCAGGAAACAAAAAAATAAATACCAATGTGCCTCTAGACCAACTCTACATAAAGTGGGTATTTATTTATACACACACACACACATATATAAATATATATATATATATGTGTGCCTGCATTTATATATATATATTTACATATATAAACATATAAATATATATATGTGTGCCTGTATTTTTATATATATATATTTACATATATAAACATATTATACACACCTACACTCTTTATATGTGTGGTTTGTAGAAAAAGCTATATTGGTAATATATAATAAGTAATTTTTAAAATATTCAATTATACATTTGCATACACCTATAAATATCTATATAAGCATCTTTATATCCACACATATTTATTATACACCTAATAAACTCATATATATTGATAGCCTATTGCATATGTACTTACATGGGGTTTTTCTGTATGTATATGTTTTAGCTATTTATATAACTATGAATACATTTAAAAATACGTATTTATATGTTATGTTACATAGGTGTTCTTAAAATTATGTATGCGGCAGACATATAAGTTTTTTATAAATGTAAAATAAAGATAATATATCTCCATACAAACACACATACATATATAAATATATATAAAATTTTTCATATTATATCAAGTATATAGTTTTATATATAACCCATATAGATTTCATAAGTAAATGGACCTGGGCCTCTGCTGATACCTCGGAAAAGCAGACAATGTCGCGACTCCGAGCACTGCTCTATAAGCATGACGTCACGCAACATAACAATGACGTCATACACTGCATACCATGACGTCACGCGACACGAAAATGACGTCAAGATGCCCTCAGAGACACCCACAACACCTGACCGACCTCACACCGGCTGATAATGCCCCGCAGAGCCACAAAACGTGTCTTTCTCTTGTAACCAAACCCCTGACGCAAACCCGCACCGCGCTACTCCCAGCAAAGGCTCGGAGCGGCTCCGCTCCCGCGGGCCGCGGCCTATGGCGTGAGCGAACCCTGAGGGCGCCGCCCAGGCCAGGAGGCGCCGCCGGGGACCGTGCAGGGCCGCGTAGAGGCAGGGCAGCGGGAAGGGCCCGGTCCCGGAGCGGGCAGGGCCGGGCAGCCCCGCGCTTACCATCGCGCCGCGCTCCGCCACATCACCTTCCGGCCGCCGCGACGGGCGGAAGCGCGCACCGCGCGCCCTCAGCGCGCCGGGGCACGGGCGCGGCCGCCATTGGCTAGCAGCGCCATGGGGCGCCGCGATTGGTCGGCGTGGTCGGCGGGAGGCGGGACGGAAGGGCGGACGCGGCGCTGATTGGCTGGGTTGGCGCAGGCGGAAGTGGCGGCGCGGGAGGTAGGTCGGGCGGCCCGCCCCGCGCGCGGCGGCGCGGGCGGGACTGAGGGGATCGAGGTGGGGGAGCGAGCGGTATCCCGGTGTGGGAACAGCGGGGATCACCGGGATATCGGGATCAGCCCTTCACTGGCCCCTCACCGGAACGGAGGGCAACAGGGGCTCTGTGTCCCGGTGTGGGGACAGCCGGGATCATCGGGATAACCGCGGTCAGCCCTTCACTGGCCCCTCACCGGGACTGAGGAGAGTGGGGGGGTTGCCGTTGTGGGGTGTCCCGGTGTGGGGACAGCCGGGATGACCGAGATCACCCCTTCACTGACCCTACACCAGGCAGGCCATGGGGACCTCGTGTCTTTAGTGGGACGCAAAAAAACAAACACCACCCCCCAAAAAAAACCCAAAACAAAACAAAAGAAAAAAGCCCCAAACCCCACAAAATCAAAGGAAACCCAAACAAGAAAAAAAAAAACAACAAACCTAACCGGAAAAAAACAAAAAAAGAAAAAAAACCAAAAATCCTCCAAGCCAACTGGTTATTTTGGTGTGTTTTTGGTGTTTTTCTCGTTTGTTCGTTGTTATTCGGCCCTCAGCGGGTCCCTGAGAGTTGTGGGGGTGTTGTTCTGCTGGCGTGGGCCACTGGCTGCTGAAGCCTTAATAACATAAAGAGCGACTTAATGAGGCTATTTCTTAATTACAGCTCTCTTACTTTTGTTGTATAGGGAGAATACAGACTGTCTCCCCCTGGTCTCTTGTATTTTGGCTTCTGTGCTATGTTTTCCCCTTTTAGAGCTTTTCACTATCTCTTCAGTAGCTGAACCTGCCCAAGAATTTCCGACTTCTTTTCATTTTTTTCTTCCCTCCAGGAGCCTTTTTTGTTTGTTTGGGGTTTTTTGTTTGTTTATTTTCTGGTATTTTCCAGAGTAAGCTGATGCTGTGAGAGCTCAGTAACGTGAGTTCTGTGGAAGAACTTCACAGTGATGACTTTGTGCCCGAGTGTTTCTGTCATAACAAACACCTGAAGTTTTATGAGGAACCTATTCCTCCTTATAAAAGTGCTTTTAAAAGCATCACCCCTTCCCGACGTGATGGCTTAGTTTTGAGGTCTGTGTCACTCTCCGTGTTTCAGCACCAAATTTCTGCTTTTCTGCTGAGTGTGGGGCAGATTTTGCTTTTTCCTTTGGTGAGGGGAAGCAGGTGTTTTTCTCTCTAAAATGATACTTGCAGGTAACATTTGACATACTTTGTGCAGCTGCTGTGGGAGGCTGGGGGCTGATGTACTTGTGTAAAATGTTTTTATCTCATGGAATTGAGGCAGTGACTGACTGAAGCAAAGGATTTTAAGTGAGACCTACACAATCCACTTACAATGCTGTTTATGTCCTCTTCAGAGCACCTTCCTTAGCAGTAGTAGATTTGATCACTATAAATGACAGATCTCTGTGAAATCATGGTTTCAGATTCACAATCAGCAAAATGTACCTGGGATATAACCAGCAGGAGCAGGTGTAGAGTTTGAGGTGGTTCTCTCAGTCATGTTTTTCCTGTCCTGTGGATTTCTGGCACTGTGTTGGTTCTGGATTTGTTCTGATTTTTCTCTGGATTGTTTAGTGACTATAAAGGTTGGTTCCATTTCTGATTTATCCAGCTGTCTAGCAGGCAGTCAGCATTTTGCTGTGTGGTCATTTTCTCACTACACCTTCATCTTTCTCCTGTTACTGAATGACGTTCACCAGATAGGTTCCTTCCATCACATGTCAAGGTTCTGGATTTAAAAAAAAGTCATTAAGTGCATAAAGACATTTCTAAAAATGGCCTTACTACCTGGGACAACTTGACTTTGAAGTGTTTGAATGATGTTATATTAAAGAATGTTCATAAAGAGAAATAAGTTAGTATAATCGCTGACCAGTGCAGCCTCTGATGGTGAACATGACTAAAGACCTTACAGGCATTAATACTTTTGAACCGTTTTTTATGTGTGTCAGAGATAGAAAGCAAAAACTGGGTTGTTTTGCCTGTTTGGACTCATTTTTGTGTGCTCAGTATGAACTAGAAACTCAAATTGAAAATACTCTGTAACGTCTGGGGAGACTCCAGCTGTCAGGCCTTGTTCACACGATAGCCAAGCCTGCTTTCAGGTGGTCATGTATCTTCCTCTAGTGTAGACTTGTTTGCAAACATGTCCTTTCATGACAGATTTATTAAGATAGTTTCTGGTGAGCTCCTGCCTGAAACCCATTGCAGATTTTGACAAAAAATGCTCTTCATTTACCTTTTTATTTAATTTCCAAGTGAAGCCAACAGTCTCAGCTGCTCCAAAGGGAATTTTTCCTGGCCATGTGCTGTATTAAAATGATTTCTGGTGAATAATTAGCTATGGTGGGAAAAATGCCATTTAAAGATTTTGTGGGAACCGTAATTTAAGATTGGTGCACCTAGCCTTGAAGTGTCTTCTGGGATATGGTTATGATACGCTTGGGATAGTGACTGAAATATCAGCTTTCAGATGGTGTTGTTGCAGTTCCCCTTGTACTTTTCTTCCCTCTTAATTAATATATTGTCATGGAAAAGCAGCTCCTGGGAGCTGGGACAGCTTGGTTGGTGTTGTCTGCAGGAATGGAGGGGGTAGAGGCACACTTGTCTGGTGAAAATCAAAAAACAAATCCTAAGTTTAAACAACTACATTGATCTACATCGCAATAGTCAGATATTTAAATAAAACTTAGGATGAATAATGTTTTTTTGTTGCTGTTAGGTCTCTTAAGAGGAGGGTTCATGGTCCTGGCTGTGTTTCCTGGTGTCTAGAAATATTTTAGTGGTGAGAGGCTTACGTACTGTTCAGCTGAGTAGTAGAGCACACCAAGAAATTTGTGTCTATAATGAAAGGTGAAAAAGGTTTAACTTCTGGGCTGTTTCCAGATACAGGAAGAATTAGCACAAAAGAGAAAGAATTGCATGTGCCTTGGTTTTTTATCTTCTGTGTGTTTTACCTTTTCATCAGGAGGAGGAGGATTGGAGGAAATGGTTTGAAAAATACCACAAGTGGGTGATTGACATGACATCTGTATAAATAAGTTCCTGTGCTTAGCACATCCATGTGTGTATATGAGGTGGAAAAAACATTTGAAAATAAGCCACAAATGCAGTCAGTTGGGTTTTTTTTGGTTTTTTTATTTTGAGAAATGCTGTTTTGAGTGACTGGCAAAAAGCTGATACTGCTTTTCTTTGGTTTCTACCTGGTGTCCACATCTGTTGTTCCCAGTATCTTCAAACACAGGCTTGAATGCTTATAAACTTATTTGCATTTTTGCTACTGCTACAGATTTGCTCTCCTTCTGCAGTAAAGAGGCAGTGGAACAGGAGGGGTGTTCATTTTGCAGGCAAATCTGTTGTGGATAGGTGGTGTTATGTGTGCTGATAGTGGTAATTAGAGTGTGGTATTATGTTTTGAAGGAAAACAAACCCAAAATAAACCCCTCAAAAAAACCCCCAAACCCCTAAAACCAAACAAAAACACCACCCCAACACCAAAAAACAAACCCCCATCTACATTCATGTTTGGCTCTTCTTTCATTTCTCTGCCTCTGCCTGTCACCTGCCAGAATTGCACATGATAATCACTGTAGTAGGATGGATCACAATGGCTGTGAAATGCTTGGACTTGGCAGCTGTTCTGAGCAGGAATGAACCTCATTCTTCACTTCGGGGGTGCTTTAGCCTGGTATTTTAACTGTATATTTAATAGAAAGTTACTGCACAGGGTGATGTGTGGTGGGGAGCGTTCCTACAGCAGTGGGAATTCCTGCACCTTAAAAATTCTGCTTTTTGTGGTAGATTTCACGTGTGTACAACTGGTGGGCTGATGCAAAGGGTATTCCATCACTTAGCAAGGTACTCCAGATTGTAAAATCACCCAAGGTGTGATGGTCTTGCTGTAGAATTAGTGATGCTGTGCCTGGCACAGGTGACCTCAGCCCCTGTCCTGACACAGACAATCCCTACTGCTGGTGTGCAGCAACACTGGATGCCTTACAGTGCTCTGTTTTGACCAAAACCCATCCATTTCAGCACAGATGATGTAATTTAAGGTGGTTTTCTATGCTGCATGTTGGCTTCGTTGAAGCAGTGTAGCAAATATTTGTGCTATGTGCTCATGGGTGTGCCATGGGCCTTGCAGGGTCACTTGCTGTTTTGTCTCAATGCCTGTTTCTGATGTCCTTGTTATCTTGCAGTGCCACTTGAGGATGAGAAATTTTAATCCCTTACTCTTGTCACCTCGGGTTTAGCAGGAGGTGGAGAATGTTTTTCAGGGGTTATGTTGGAGCTCGGGAGCCCCAGATGAAAAGGCAGCACTCGTCCTTGAGTAAGTGGAACCACCCAGAGCTGAGGGTGAGATTTTCAAGGACTCAAAACCATTATCTGATTCTTCAAGGTTAGAAGGATGCAGCTGTGATTTCTTCACTGTTTTATTTGGCACAAACGTAATGTAGTGCTTGCTGATGTTGTGGGGAACACATAAAGTCACGTGCATAAGTTCTGAACCGACATCACTAAATAACTGAGATTCTAATGTAGACAGCTGTTGTAAAATAACATTAAATGGTTATTGAAATTATTTATTTTCTCTCCAAAATGAGTATCTTCGCTACTTGTATCCCTGACTTGAGCTATGTCCCTTTCCAGGGTTAGGAAATGGCCTTCATCTCCATCTCTGTAATCAATGTCTTGTGGCTCTTAATCTTCCCCACATCTTTTTCCTCTGTATATGAGATGGAAAAAAGGGAAAGGTGGCAAAAACCTCCTGTGACTTTGAAGATTAGACACAGAACATAGTATCAGATACTGTCAATGGTAAGGACTGCTGTCCAAGATATGTCAAGGTACAAAAGATTTGCTGAATTATGTATGGTGCCATGTTGACACAAGCTAAGGCAAAATTTAGGAGATAATTACTAAACAAATTACTGTTGTTTGCTAATCTAACACAGTCAAATCTGATCAACAAAAGAACATGTCTTACAGGAAAAGTTCCAGGTTGGGAATAAAAAAAAATCATTAAGTATGTGCCTTGAGCAAGGGCCTCTGGTGCTACTGCTTTCTAAGGTGTACTGGTGATTTCACAAAACACTTTTTTACTAAATTTATACGAACTTACAAAGCTTGGAAAAGCATTGGAATATTTCTGAATCTGCTCTGCAGACTATTAGGTGGCTTTTCTGGGGAGGGGTGTCCTCCATCAGAGCAGACGTAAGCACAGATTGTGAAATAAAGAGAAAAAAAGGGAGACTGATCTGATGTGACTTTTAAGGGTGCAGAGACTGAGAACTTTTGTGCCCTTGATCTAGACATCAGCCAAATTTCTTGCTATCTTGGGACAGAAAAATTATTGCAACCAGAGGAAGAGTGAGGCTATATATCCTATCACAGGCTGCATTTGTTGTTTCTGTTTTTGTTGTTTGTTGTGTTGTTGTTTTTTTTAATAAATTAAGCAAATGATTATGAAAGGGATTGTTTGTTTACAGGTCTACAAAGGGGTCTTAGAGGCCACCCTTTTCAGCACAGAAGCTGGACAGGAAAGAGAAAGCCTGGGGCTTTCCAAACGCAGCCAGCTGTGTCAGGCTTGGGGTAAAACCTCACAAAATCCTGGGGAGAGATTTGTGCTGGCTGAGCCAAGCAGGGAAGCAACAGACTCTGTTGTGGAGGCTTATATTAAATTACTCCAGCTGAGAAAATGAACTTTAATTTTCAGAGTCCAGCATGCAGCAGCCACAGATCAGGAGATGGGGCAGAAATGTTAATTTCTCTGAAAGCTGACATGGAAGATAATTGTTTTAGGAAGCAGGAGTGAGGAAACCAGCTGAAGCATTCCTGTGTGTCTTGGAAATACACCTTCTTGAGTAATGTTTTGTGATCTCCTGAAAGCAGTATTAGAGAGAAGCTTTTTTTTCCCTGTGCCTTGGTTAAAGAATTCTATAGATGAAAAACGTGCCTTATATTTTCTAATTTTTTAATTGTCTGTTGCAGGGATTTGTTTTATTAACCCTGACTATCTTAAAACCAGATGCTTTTTTTTTTCCTTTTAAGTAAAGAGGTAGAGGAGGAATTTTTTACTACATAGTCTTAATATGAGGTACATGTTTTGAATTTGATACTTCTGACGGTGCAAGATAAATAAGGACATTTGTAGCACTGAAAGAAAGTGCTGTGTCAGGTTCTTTATCTAAAACTGCACTGGGACAGGTGGTTGGAGCTGTGGAGAGGTGAATCCTGTGCTCAAAGGCTGTTTTTTTGGTTTTTTATGCTCATGTACCTGCATTGTTTCAGGGCCATTGTGTTTGCTCACTGTTGTGTTTCAGATACTGATGTGCAGCTGCAGCTGGGAGCCAGAAACATGAAGGTGAAGTGCTCCCCAACATAAACAGAGACTTGTTTTAAAAATATTTATCCCTTCTCTGCTGTTTCTGTGCTCTGCTCCCCACTTTTTATGTCGTCATTAATTTACCTGGGAAGGCAACAATTTACATCCTTAACATGCACCCTGAGACCTCTGTGGTGCTTCACATCTTTGCTTTGTTGTAATTCGCGTTTTAAGATCTCAAACTTGTGTCTGACTGGTTCAGTGCCAAAGCAATTTCGTGCTGTATTTTACTAATGAGCACTTAATTGCCCTCTCAGCTGAAGTCCCAGTGGCATTTTTGCTCTGGCGTGCCCCTGCTGTGCCCTCATCTCAGCCTGCAGGTTTCTTTTCACTCCCGTGCAAGCATTCTTTAGGAACTGTAAAGGAGCACTAATACTAAAAAGCTTTTTCCTGGAGTAGACCCCCTGCTTGGCATCAAGTGTCTTGGGTAAGGGTTAAATTTTTGAGTAGGGTTTTGTTGTTTTGGGTTTTTGTTTATTTTTTGCCCAGTACATAGTAAGAACAAAAAAAAAACACAAAGAAACCCACCCACCCACACAAAGAAAACCAGCCCAAAAAACCACCAAACAAACAAAATTCCCCCCCAGCCCCCCCCCCCCCAAAAAAAACCCCAAAAAACCCCAAATGAATGAAAGAGTGAAGGAGTCATGAAAGTTGCTTAGAAAAAGCAGTGAGCTGATGAGTCTTGAGAAGCTTTCTTTTTTTCTCATGTACACAGCTTGTGATGTTAAAAGTACAAGTGACTTTGTGCCCTTTTTCCTTTCCAAATGTGGTTTATAGACATGGTGCTGACTGAGCACAAACCAGAAGATTTGTAAGTGCTGGCTGAGGGTGCAGAGTGAGTGACTTCTGAATTTTTGGTTGAACTGTGTCCTTACTTATTTTATCTATTTTTTTATCGTTGTTGTTTTTGTTGTTTTGGGTTTTTTTTTTTTGTTGTTTTGTTTTGTTTTAACAAATCTGGTTGTTTGCTCAGAGCTTGGTGGGGCAATGGGATTTTTGCTAAAATACTGTCCCATGTCATGATAGGGACTGGTGTTTCTTCCCTGCTTTGGTTTGTCAAATGTAGATTATCACCAAGCCTGAGCTGAACCTGTGCCCATGTGTGGAAACAGCTGAAATTGGTGCTCAGTATGTGTCTTTTTGCCTTATCTTCAAGCTCAGCCTAATCCATCAGAAGAGTAATTAATGTTCAATGCCAAGTAATAAACATAGCTGGATAAAGAGCTGCAAAATTGAAATTTAGCCGCATTGAAAGTGAATGTCTCAGTTCCTTGTGAATGTCTTGTGAATTATTTTTCTGTGAGGGTCAGGCAAAGCAAAATGAATTACAATTTTTAAATTAATAAATTTAAGCTGTGTGAGCTCTTTGTTTTCAGGGAGTTTAGTGTTGCATTTTCAAATAGATAAATAGCAGATGGAAAGAAAAAAAACATAATAAAACTTTGGTTAAGTGAAGACTGGGTAATGCAGGAATTTTCTTCAAAGAAAATGCCTGAGGAAACTGTTTAGTAAGATAAAGCAATTTGGAGCCTGGGCCTATTTTTTATTATTAATTTGACAGGGACGGGAAATTAAAATAATCCATCTCTTTGAAAAGTCTTGGATGTAGAGGTGGGAGGAGAGAAAGATATGTAAGCCTTCATATTTATACCTGCCCTTGTCCCACTGAAGTGGCAACATTTGGTGAAACTTGTTTTTCCAGGTTACTGGGCTCAATTTTTCAAAACTCCTCAGAAAATCCTACATACAGAATTAAATCCATTCATATCTACCTGACACTGATTTCTTTGTTTCATTTATCTTCATTTCAGACAGGGTGCTGTTGCCTATGGATCTCTTGTGGATTTGACAGTATTGAATTTATTTGACTTAAATATTTAAAAAGAAAAAAAGAAGGGGAAAAAAGGAAAAAAAAAAGGGTTTTAGTGGAATCCATTGCCCAGTTACTTAAGTCAGACATTTAGAGAAACACATCAGATTGAGTGTAATTGTAATAGGTCTGTGTGGGGACTAAGAAGTAGAAAACAAAGGAAATCTGTGTGACAGATTTGTGTTGAATATCCTGATAATATTTAATCCTAAAGAAAGCAGTGTTTTGGAAAACAGATGATACCTCAGCCAGACTACATTGTTATCCAAATATACATCAAAAAGACATATGTATTGGGGTATTTTTGGATGGACAAAAGGCGATTAAAACATGCTGGTTTTTTTTGTCCTTCCCCCAAAATTGCCTCAGCTTTACTATCCTCAAATGGATGATACTACAATACTTAAAACTGCATAGATGCTTTTAAAAATACAACTAAGAGACTTGGAATTCCCAAATCTTTGTTCTTACTGACTGTATACATTGGGCTCAAAGGTTGTGTCTGGCACAACTTCCTTTTTCTGTTTTTCATCTGCAAAACATACAGCATTTTAGCATTGCCTTTTCAGAGAAACTGTGTGGAAAATGAGATATATTTAGAATGTGTGTAATTTTAAAAAAAAAAAAAATTGAGGAGGAAGTGAATTATTTTTCTTAATAAATATCCTGTGGTCTTCAAGCGAAGGCACTGTGCCACCACTGGCTTTGGTAGGACCTTGAAAAGCCAGGGTGTCCTGCTGCCAAGTTAGAGTTAAAAAGCATTTGTTGGGACTTGCATCTTCCAGAAGCAGCAGAGAAAGGGAGTCTGGGTCTCTGAGACACGCCTTGCTGACTTTTCATCCCAGATCTGTCCTCTGGAGGCTGGGCTGATTGCTGCCTTTGATCTTTGCTCCCTTCCACACACATTTTTAATAGATTCACTACTAAAACCCACTTTTTCATCAGGAAACATGACAGTTGCATGTCTTATTTTTATTTTTTTGCAGGTTTATAATATTCAGTTAGTGTAACCTGGCTTATCCGTGCATCTTGGAAAGTGAGGATTTTGACAGCGTGACTGTTAGTTTTGGGAAAAGTTGTTAGAAAAAGGGTGAGAAAGAAGGGTCTGCCCTTTTTATAAATCTGTCTGCATACTCTCTTACTTGCTAGTATATACTAGTATAATTGCCCACTTTGGTGTTTATTTTAATACACTGAAGGCCTTTTTTTTTAACCTTATTATAGCTTAATGTAGATGGCTGTAAGTGAGCTTGGCAAGGCTGGATGCCTGCAGTGGGTAGTGGGTTAGGGCTGAGACTTCAAGGGGATGAAAGACACCAGGGTGGGCTTTGCCTCCAGGCTACAATTAAGATCAAGGCTTGTTAGTAAGATTCCTACTATAAAGGTTGTTGACTGTCTGCTTCCTTCTGTTTCTCCTCATTTTTCAGCTGGTGACTGTAGTAAATAAGCCTGACAAGAGGTTGTTCCTTATCGTGGATTCCAGATCTTCTGTGGCAAATCTTCCATATCCTATTGTCCCGTGGAGCCTGACAAGCTCAGAACTAATTTGTTTTTGGTTTTTTGGTTTGGGGTTTCTTTTTTTTTTTTTTTTTTGGTGGGGGGGTGGGACACACAATTGCAGGAAAAGCCATGTGCATGTTTCCAATCGTTCTGTGGCTGCCACGGAGCAGTGGGAAGGCAGCAGTGCAAATGTGAGCCATGTGAGCCTCGGCTCTGCAGTTGGGCCCAACATCTCCTGATCAAATGTTGCCATGGAGCACTGAACTTCTTAAATAGCCCACTTACCCCTCTGCACAAAGCTAGAAAATCTTTCAGTCTCTTCTTCATGTCCTCGTGCTAATTTTTGGTTTGTTTCTTTTATCTCCAAGACAAAGCTGCAAGATTGGCAAAAATTGTAACCCGAGTGCTTTTAATACAGAGCGAAGTTAAACAAAAGAGCGACTGAATATTATTTAGAATGCATGTAACACAAAAATGATTTAGCCCCCTAAATTGCATTAGGGAACAAAGCTCTTTCTAATTTTTTTCTCTTCTGTGGCTTTCAGATTTTTCTGTAAGTTCCACATGAAGGTTGTTATTGAATCGTTCTTCAGTATCAAATGAGTATTGTTGCCAGAGGAGTGGGAGGATTATTGTGAGATGGGACAGGAAAGATGCTGTGTGATTTGTCTTCATGTTCGTTGGCCCAGTCATGTTCTTCCAAAAAGAAATGAGAAGAGAGAAAGTCCCTGTTGGATCAGTAGTAGTTCTGAGATTAATGGAGTGAGAGCTGAGGTTTTTGTCAGGTATTTTAATGTTCTTACTCCTGAAGTATTGGAGTTAATGGAATTTTAAATTAACACGAGAGAATATCAATTTGTATGAGATATATCACTGGAAATATGCATAAATATAGGCATTATCTTATTTCCTTCTGTTAGAAAATGTGGTAATAGCTAGTTTTAATCTTTAAAAGCAATCTTGAGCTTTTCTTGACTGGTTTAAATCTCCAATTATCCACTTACAAGTACATGTAGCATCTCCTGAATAGTGCCTCTTGTCTGATTATGAATTTACTATTAACTTTTTTCTGATGATTAGGTTATGATCTGTAGTTTGGGCAGTGTCAGAAGGGACCGAACTCTAGACTTCAATAGCAGTGTGTGGTCTTCTATTCTGAACTCCCCGTGGATAGCTCCCATTTTTCCTCAGCAAGAAAGCACTTACGTTAATTGCCTCATTTCAAAGACATAGTAGCTCTTTCTGGGCTCTAAGTAGCCTTCCAAGCATAGCTGACGAGGTTTGGGACACCTGCAGCCCGACCAATTTGGGGTAGGGAAAAAAAAAAAAAAAAAAAAGCCATTAGTCTGCATGGAAGAAAAAAAAAAAAGTCGAAGTGCTGAAGTTTAGAATATTATCAATGATGCTGTGTTGGAGCAGCCTGAAAGATTTGGCTTTTGGTCTATGCCTGGTGCTATCCAAAACAACATATAAAATTCTTTGTGGGCCCATTTTAAGAATGTCTTGTTCATTCAGAGGGGCCCTGTGTGCGCTGTTTGTTCCGAGGGCAGAGGCACCAGCCAACAGCCGATTCCTCCGCAGAGGGAAGCATTGCCTAATGGTGAGCACAGGAGCCAAAGACCGCGGGGACAAAGTGCTAAAGATAAACAGCTCAATCCCCGACTGTTCAAAGGCCTCAATAAAGCCTCTGATTTACACTTTTGGGGTGGGACTCTGCTGTCCCCACCTGCAGGCCGGCCCCGGGCGTGAGGAGGTGCTGGTGTGTGTGACCCCCCCTCAGGGCCCCTCAGGGATGAAACACCGCCTTTCCGTGGCAAAAAGCTTCTCTGCAGATTAGCTTTCTCCTCACCGGGGAAGGAAGAAACAACCCAACTCATTTTGTGGAGGTGCTGAACGGGAAGAGCCCACAGGGGCTGAATGGCACCTGAGGGTGCTCCCCTGGTCTGATGGACTCGGGGGTTTTTTAGGCTGCCGTAATGAGCTGGTTCCAGTAATTTGGTAAAAATACGGACTCCTTTTACGCACTGGTTTTGTTTTGCTCCAACAGGCTTCAGCAGCAGCTGGACTGTTAAATAGTAACACTTCCAAAATTGAGGGGGATGTTTTAACCTTTCTGAGCATTAACACAGTTTTCACCTTTCCACCCCAAACATGAAAGTGAAAATAACTCTCAAGGTTTCACTTCACCTTCATATTTGTGCCTTTCTTTCATAATGAATTTTTTTCCTGGCAGAAGTACTTGATCTGTGAGGGGTCACATAAGTTTGGCACATTGGAAGCTGATGGAGTTATGAATTTAGTGAGCAAGTGGGTGCATTGGGGCAGGTTAGTTATGGGGAAATTGTTTTATTTCGCCTCTTGAAATACAGAACAATACATCTTATTTTGGAAATACAGTGCTGTACATCTGTTATTAAGATTTGCCTTTCGAGTGAATAAAATGCATGCAGTCATCTTATAGTGAATGTATAAAGGATATGGCCTCATTTATTGTCTGCATTTTTAATTTCTTGTAAATTTCTTAAATTTCTTGTATCAATTAAATCTTTAATTTCTGTTAAGTAAGTTGGGAACTCATTTGGTATTTTTTGCTGTATTCATGCGGCTGTTTGTGGTTCATCCATTTACTGAACACTGCACTCAACTCTGTGACAAGAGTTGTGTTCTCAGGACATAAAAGGGATAAGGGGAAAAGCAATTTGGATTTTTAGTTTGTTGTTGTAATTGTTTTGTTTTGAAAAAAGCAGTAAGGTACACCATTTCTGTTTGCAGTGATGTTTTTATGCGCTGTGTAGGTCAGGCTAATTTTCGTGAAGGAGGTTTTTTCCTCCTCTTGAGGAGAAGTGTATAATAGGCATTGTGTACAGCCAGGAGTCCTTGAGCTTTTGCTGATGGCTTGGAGCAGTTGAGTGGCTGGAGATGGAGTCAGGCTGAGCTCTGCTTTGAGAGGCAGCTCCTGAGCACGCAGTAATAACTAATACACTCCTTTCAAAAGGTCAGCGAGCACTGTGGAGGAGATGAAAGCTGGGAGAAAAGGTGTCTTCATTCTGTGCTTGCTTGGAAAGTGCTTTTTTTCAAACATGGACAATAAAATGTGGTAAAGCAGGAAAACCCTATTTTGTGTTTGTTTCGAAGTTCAGGGTATTATTCTTGGTTGTTTCTCCTCATTCTCTTGAGGTTGTGTTTCACCACAGGGGTACTAAGAGTGTTGTCTAAACAGAACTTTTCATTTCTAGCTGTGCTGTATCGCTGGAACAAAATACTGATGTGTGCACAGGAAGCCAGTATCACTGTATTGAATGAATTTAGTCTCAGGCCTCAGAGACCTTGTTAGTGCATCTTTAAATGAATAAACAGGCTTCTTTCCTCTGCTACTCTTGACCTCACTTTTTCTGACTGAGGACTGCCTGACACTTCATTCTATAAATAGAAAATCTAATTCTCTTGCTTTGTTTTTTGTTATAAACAGTCTGTGTTGATAAGAAAGCCTCTAGTGCAGGTGTTTTTCACTGAATGCTGCTCTAATTTGTGATAAAAATCACATAAAACAAGCAAAACCTTCCTGTTGAACTACACATATTTGCATCAGTACCCTGTGTGCTGTCTGTCAGGGTTGTCTGATACTGTTTTATAGTCTTTAATTGAAATATTTTAAAACCTTTGTCTTTCAGAGAGGACTGCTGTGAAAAATATTCCATGAGAAATTGTATTTTTCCATAATTAACAAGAAGCAAAAGGGATTCTGGCAGGCAAAGGAGAGTACATGCATGTGTGCTTGAGCATGCATTGCTTGTTTCCTGCCCCATGCTCATCAGTGACCCATGGCCAGGCAGTTAGTGCCCCACAGATCTTGAAAATGCCTTTATTTCTGGAGTCACTAATGGCAAAGGCATTGTCCCAGCTGTCCACCCCCAAATATTTAACGTTTTTGTTCTTGCTTACAGGTGCACAGATACACTGCAGATTTTCTGAAATGGCCATCTGATTAGTGATGGAAAGCTCAGATTAATTTTTCAGATTATGTTCTGGTAACTTTTTAGTTTCTGTTGCATTTTCAGGAAATAGAAAGTTGGAGTGTGACATCTGTAATAGTAAAAACGGTGGTGGTTTAGAGATGTAAATACTAAAGTTTTATGCTTGAAAACCAAAGCTTAAATTCATACGTTCTGTGCTTGTCTGGGCAAGGGAGAGGCATTTTGAAATGCTGAGTGCACAGTTGAGTAAGGGTCAGGAACAGCTCGGTCAACTGCAGCTAAAGCTGCTCCTCCTAACCTGAAAGTGACTATTTTTGGGGAAACCAAGGTAGTAAATAAATCTCTATCTAGATTTGTTTCTCAATGTCCAGGAGCAAAGAAAGAGCTTCCTTCTACTCCTGCTTGGAGAAGAGAGTCCCCTCAGGGCCTGAGCTCATCCTGGTCGTGATAATTTACTGCTGCACTTTAGATGGAAACCTTGATAGAGCATTTAATCCCTGCCCAAGAACCATTGTACTCAGTGTATGTAGTTTAAATGCCTCATCTGGGTTTTTCCTCCTTTTACATGCTACTTTTAGTCTGTGGGTGAACATGTTGCCTTTTCTCAGTCACTTCCCTTAAGTTGTGTATAAATACATGGGATCCTTGAGAAGGTCTTAGGTCAGGCAGAGGTTGCCAAGTTGCTTTGCCATGGAGCAAAAATATTCACTGTAACATCATATATTTTGTTCTCTGCAGAATCCCGTGCTTAAAATATTTCCTTTGGGTTTCTGGCATTTGCTACACCCTCTGCTTTGCTGTGAAGCTTAGTAGCAGCTTTCACGTGGCAGTCTTCCAGATGAATATTGATTATTTCAAATTATGTTAAATGTTCTGTACTTTGGGTGATAGCAGACTGTGAGTTAAAAACAGAGCCATGGGGAAGAGCTTGGGTATAGTAATTTCCTGTCCCCCAGCTTCCTGACAGCTTCTCAATTTGAGACTATTCAAGTACATTTAATTGTTGGCACTGAAACCTTATTTATTATAATCCAGTTTCCTGTTTGCAAGTATCACCAGTTCTCTGACAAACTGAATTTGGGGAGGAAAGTAGAATAAAATTACAAGTGTGCTTGTATGTGTATATTCCCCACATATACAACCCCCAAGCTAGTTACATAAAGTTGTTAAGCACCCCAGTGGTTATAACAAGATTATCTTACTTTTTAAACAGGTATTGAGAAGATGGAGAAGACTTTGAACAGAATTCATCCAGTTTCTGATCCGGAAGCAACCTATTTTCTACAGGTGTCATGGGAGAAGGATTTAGGCACTGGCTTTGGTTTACTTCTTAGTGATTGTCAGTGTGCCTGGACTGGGACAGGTAACAGAAAGAGAAGTACATTAATTTAAGTTATTACTGCTCAATAATTCATAATAACTTGTGTGGAAATTTCAGGGGTGTGTTTTCCCCAGTGATGGAGGAGGTAGGGGTCATGATCTTCTGGGATGTGACCAGAGAACTCTGAAATTTGGAGAGATTATTGTGTGTCAAAGCTAAAACTAATTCATTCAGCACATGGATATGCAATGTTTTGTTCTTTCTCGAGAATGTATAATTTCTTGGAGTGATGCTGAAGTAACACTTCTGTGTCTTCTCCAGATTCTTGAACAAATGTGAATGCAAGTTCCATTTGCAAGTTGGAGTCCATGGAGACTTCAATTGCAGATGTTTTTCAAAAGTTTTCATGAAATTTTAATAGCCAAAGGTAGCTGTATTTCGTACTGAAGTGAATTTTTGGGAAGGAAAAGGGACAATAAATGATTGTAGGAAAATCTTAGCCTGTGGGATTTTCTTCTCTCTGAAACCTCAGTAAGGGGATGTATCTTTGCATATGTGCATGCTTCTGTCATTCATGCCCAGTCAGAAAAGGTTGGATTTGTGTGTTCCTTGACAAATATCAAATACTTGATCAAAGGCCCTTCTCTTGGTAGCAAAAATATTTCAAAGGGAGGAGAGAATTGTGTATTTTCAGCAAACTGTAGGCAAAACCATTTTCTGGACGCTTTGTCTGAATTACAAGAAGTGTCTATGTATTTCCTTTCTTCCTTCTCCCTGCCCTGTGGGTGTTGTTTCTCCTCAGTTCCTACATAAGCCAAGCTTTCATATAGGTCTGAGATGAGATAAATGTAAATTAAAACCAGCACATAAATTAAATCTGCTTTTCCATATTCCTTTTTAACATTTCAAATACTCCATCGATCAGGGGTCCCTGAACAAAGCAAACTTTGATTTGAACGATTGAGTTCCAATCCTGATTTCCAGTGATGAAAGGTTTTTCTTTCTTGGCTTGACAATAGTAATGTTAAGTTATTTTGAAAATAAGAAAAAGGGTGTTAACACTGACAAATTCTGGTTTTTCTGTTTAAAGGATTTTCTCGTTCTTAGGCAGCTTCAAAATCCCTGTTTTAGAATTCACAAAAAGATGATTCTTGGTTTTTCCCAGTGAAGGCTGTGCCAGTATAGCTGGGAATGTGTAGAAAAAATAGGTAGACACAGTTCTCATTTTGTGGAGTTCCTGCATCTGGTAGAATGGGGGATAATGATTTCCTAAAACAGAAGGGCAGTGAAAACAGGGTGACCTCACTCCATTAAAAAGGAAAGAAAGAAACCCACAACAGTTCAGCCATGAGCGTTGGGTGCTCATCCAAAGGAGAGTTTTTTTCTGCTCTGGAAGAATCTGATCCCTTTCTAAGAAATCTTTATTGAATTTCTTGTTCCTTGAATAATTCATATTCAAATAATTAATAATTCACTGGGGGTTGATGTTCTTGTGCATGAGGCTTTTCTACTGCACTGATCTCTGTTTCATTCAACAAAACATCAGTTTTGGTTACTTTCTAAAGTTATTACATCATTTTTGAGACTGCTTCCATTTTAAATTCAAAAGGGAAAGGGAAAGCAACGGTCAGAATATTCTTGCTGTGGGAAATCCCTTTTGGGTTTCTCATGCTGTGGATTATTTTCCTTGGCAAGACCTACCAGGAAGAGAGTGAGAGCTGCTGATGGAGTTGTCTTTTATGGGTTTTGTATGTTTAATGTGATGATGAAATGTGTTAGGAGTGCTGTTTAAGTCCTGTTTAAGGAGAGAGGGAATACAGTGAATGTTGGAGGGGAGGAGAAGCACAAAAATTTGCAATGTAATCTAGTGTGTTACATTGGTATTGGCTTAAAGACCTATATCTATGAGGATTTATGCGTATTTTCCCAATGATTGATCAGTTCTGCTGGTTTTATATCAAAAAGGAACAAGCAGCATATACAGAAGAAGAACCTACAGTGCTCTATTGCAGTATTTTAGTGTCTTTCTTAGTATTGTTTTCTTGTTATTAAAAATTTATCTTCTCAGTGTTCCAGATTACATCTTTTGTGTTGTAAACTTGCCTTTTTGCCTCTTTGCCTCACTCTGCATGGGATTCCACATTTCTCTCTGTACTGTTTTGGGTAACTTTAGGCAAGTGGAATTGTGGATGAGTAGCAAAAAGGAAATAACCCATTTTCAGACAGGGAAAAAAAGAGGACAGAACTTCTGTAAAGTATTCCTGTATTCCTGTACATTTCCACAAATGAAATGACCAATGTGTGTTCAAGGGAAGAATAATCTCCTAATATTTCCTGGAATTACAGAATGCCTTGGGTTGGAAGGGACCTTGAAAGTCACCTAGTCGGTGTCTGTTTGTATATACATATAAATATATGTGTATATTAAAAAAAAAAATTAAAATTAAAAAATTATATGTGCTCTAAAATATATATAGTAAGTATATATATATAATATGTGTGCTATTTATATATAGTAAATGTATATAAATGTATTTTACATGTATAAATGTGTATTAATTATGCTTTATATGTAATGTATATTGCATATATTTGTTCACACATATATGAATATTTATTCCTCACATAAATATTATTATAATAATTATTATTATAAATAAAAATATTTATTCCTGTCTTTCTGGTAGTGTTTGAAGCAGACATTTCTAGGGAGGCTGCTGACATAGAAATGGACAGAGAAAAATATGTGGAAGAGCTGAGGAAAGCACTGATAGCTGGAGAAGAGTCAGCTGGGAGATACAACTTTGTGATTTCAAGAGATGAGCAGAACAAGGCCTGTCACTTCTCCTATGAAAGAAACCTGAAAGATGGCTCTGTAAGTAGATAAATGTTTAAATTTAACTGTTAAACGATGAGAATGAAATACATTTTTGTATTTTATTATGGTCTTTAAAATCAGACAGATGTGTGATACTCATTCCAGACTGAATGAGTGTTGTGAGCTCTTTCATGGGCCGAGCTAAAAAGAAAGTGGGTGTTTTGGGATGGATGCTGCCCTTTTCATATTGTAGCCTCCTGTGCACTTCTGTTACCCTTGTTTCTTCATCCTCTCTCTGTCCTACTCACCTAAATTAGAAAAAAATAATATTCAGGCAATATAACTTTCAAATGCTCAAACATAGTTTTAGAAATAGCTTTTCTGCTGCTTCAGATATTTTGTAAGCTAAGGCCGAAATTCTTGCGTTAAACTGCAGATGGGAAAGTGGTTCCATTCTGCTTGCTTGGCTGCAAAGGGAAGGACTCTCTTAAAATAGGAAAGAAACCAGTATAATCTGTATCTGTAGACATTCTGGATATTTCAGGTTGTGCTTTGCTGTGTTAAAACCTCTCTGAGGAAAAAAGCTAACTTATGGTTAATCTCCTAGTTTGTACTTTTTTTTTTTCTTTTAATTCTTTTACATGTTTTTTTCTTTGTGCAGTATAGGAAATTTCAGCCCAGTTTGGCTCATGAGGAGCCAAAGTTAGGGCTTGTAAATCTACCTTGTAAGTCTGCATTATAAGTATTTCTGTGAATTTACCCAAGGCCATATTGACCCTAAACCTTGTGAGCTGTTCAATCGTTCACAACGATGTTGCAAGTTTAGGATCAAACTGCCCCACATGTCCTAAATACAGGCCAGGTTAAATACATGCTGTATTTTTTATTAAGTGAAAATATCCTCGTGTTTCTGGGGTCACCTAATACATGTTTCCATCAATTAAGGCTTATGAGAAATTTAATTTGTATGAAAACAACTTTATGTCAGTTTGGGAAAATAATAATCCGGCCAAAGAGACTGAAAGCGCAAATAACTTTGATTCCTATGTATATTTTAAACTTTGGGTGTTGAAAGAATGTTTTTAGGTAAGATAGGATTTCTTGTGTAAAAATACACCTTTTTTTTTTTTTCTCCTTCTGTACTAAACTAATGCCTACAAGTAAAATTGCCAAAGCAATTATGAAGAATTAAATAATAGAATTAGGTACTAGTAATAGATTTCAGGTGTGTAATAGAATATACTGCAAATGTTTTGCAAACTGTCTGTGGAGGTACTTGTAGTCTCTCTTTTAGCATAACATTAGGAAATTACTCTTCCTGGGCTCTGTACATCCAGAAGGCTGATATTCAGCTAAATATAAATTTAGCACAGAGGAAGCCTAGGCAAACTACTCTTCAGCTTAAACATGACTTAAATTCAGTGTTTATCTCTTACCAGTTTAATAACTAGCAGTTTTTTGTAAAAAAAAAATGCAAAAACTTCTGAAATGCGTTGTTACACTTCACATTACAAAATATTTATCAATTAATATAAGTAAAAATTTTGGCAAAATCTTTTCATGAGATTGGTACTTGGGTGGCTGAGACTCAATTTTGTAGTCGTAGAAAATCAATAATATGCCTTGCCTTATTTTTTAGAAATATATGCATGCATATATACACAAATTCAGTTTAGTAAGTATTTTTAATGGGACCTGCCTAGAGCATGATGCTGATCACCAGCAGTCACCTGTGCCCAGTAATTTCCAGAGCTGAGCTCTGTCATTGTTCTCCATCTCACGTGGGACTAGTGACTGGCAAATCTCTGAGCTAGAAACTGATTTATTGTTTTCATGGCTGCACCAAACCATGGCATTTGAAATAGGTTTTACCTCCTTTGCAGCAACTTGCTGAAGCTCTGCTTCCATAAAGCCTAATTATGTGCCAAAACTGTGTTGGGTGGTTTGTAGGAGTGCAAATAAAAGAAGTGGGGTGATGTTAAGCAAAGGAAAATGTAGGTATAATATTGGGAAATGGTTTCTGATATGGAAATTTGTTTTACTGCTCAGGTGTTTTCTGGAGGAAGTGGTGGCAGCTCCGTTGTGCCCCTTGCTTTGAAAGGGACTGGCATGAAAAATGCACTTTAATTATCGGCACTGTAGTACATTTGATGACTTAACAAGGTGTTTGATTCACTTGTTGTTCAGTTAATAATGGACAAATAGGTTCCTTCCATGAACTGATGTCTGGGTGTTTAAAAGGATGTCCATACACCTACTCCTGCTTTGATGGAATAAAACCAAACCTGTATCTGCGTGTAATTTTAAATGTGTTTATAATTGTCAGTGTATAATAATGACATGTATGTGAGGTTTGTTTAATGGATGGATGCTGATGGTTTGTGTTTTGAATGGAAGGAAAACTTCCCCAAGTCATGAAGAATTCCTATCTGATGTACAGGGAGCACAGTGTAACAAGTTTGTTTTGTAGCTGTCTCTAAAGCTTAGAAGTAACAGAATAAGAAAAGGAATTTAACTTAAGGCATGTTCACAGGGGTTTTAGTACTTATTTATTTTGAAATGTTGGTCAGGAGATAACGATGTCTGAGCTGTGGAAGCACTGGTTCTGGCTGTGCCTCAGGATAGGAGATCGTGCCTTTAAAAAGCCTGACGTGTTTGGTGAAAATCCCGACGGGTTCGGTGAAAATCCCGGTGTGTTTTTGTGAGAATTCCAACACGTTCGGTGAAAATCCCGGCGTGCTTGTGATTTACCTCCCTCAGGACAGGTGTCTCTGCCTTTGGGAGCCGTGTTGGGGTGTCTGGGGTGTGGGGAAGGACCCTGGAATAACAATGTCTGGGAATTGTGTGCGGATCCAGCTGCAGCCCCGGATGGGCCACACACACCGAGACCCCGGCGAGGGGCCAGGGAGGCTGGTCCAGCTCAACTGCTGCCACCTAAACAAACACCAGCCACAGAGGCAGTGATTTAGTGCTTGATCTAAGTAGGTGACCACTGGGAAGTAAATCTTTCCAAGTGCTTCAGCGAGTCACTCCACATATAATAAATAATGGAAATCCGGCAAGCTCTTTCTTTTTTTTCTTTTTTTTTTCTTTTTTTTTTTTTTTCCGGGGATGGCAATTAAATAGACTAAATAGCCTTTGATAAACAATTATTTGAGTGCTAGCAGTCTCTTTCTTTACAGTAATGTGGCATTACAAATGCTCTGGGTTTTTGTTTTTTTTTCTTCCCTTTTGCTCAAGTTTGTAAACAGGGAGGGTAAAAGCTTAACAAATTCCACCTTAGATGCTGCACTGTTGCTAATTAGGATGATGGAAGAGATGCTGTTACTTGTCTCCTCCATTTCCTGTGGCTGCTTTATCCTGGTTGGGCCTGTGAGTTCATTATAAGTTTACTCAGAGTTGAAAAAAAAAGCGGGAGAAGCTTGTGCTAACCAAAACTTTTCACAGCATACTGAACGAGAGAAATGTAATTGGCAGAGCTCTTTGTGCTGTCCAAACTCTCTTGGTTCAAGGTCTGAATAGTTACTTTTCTCCAAACCACTGAGGATGTGTTGTTTGGTTAGCAAAGGTCACTGAGAGTTCAGGTTGTTTCCCACCAGCAATTCCACCAGCTGAGGAGAGAGGAAGATGAAATGATTAATCCTTAGGTCAGTGTGAAAGTAATGGCTCTCATATCACTTATATCACTCAATGTCTTTGTACTTCAGGACCTGAGAGTGGACACTTGAATGGGTTTCTTGGAAGCCCATTTTGGAAATTGCTGGCTTCTAATGTGCCTTATGTAATGGAAACATTAAGTGTTATCTTGTAAGTAATCTCAGAATGTTGAGTGATGATTTTCCCCATCTCACCTCGGGTGTACCTTCAGGTATTTCAGGAAATGCAGTGCACCACTTCTGCCTTGAGGTAAGAAAAAACTTTTCTGAATGAATGATTCCCTACCATATTATTAGGTGTACAATACAAGGTGTAAGTGTACAAGGTGTGACAGAAGTTCTGGTGAATTAAGTAATTAAGCTCTGCTATTTTCCTTGCTTAGCCTATTAGATTATGTATTTGATTGCTGCTTCTGATAAGCAGTAGTTTGGGGAAATTAATTTAAAATACTGGTAATTTATACCTTTAAAACTGGTGCTGTTGAAAAAGGAGGAATCAAACACTGTGTTGAATAAATTCTCTTCATTTTTCTCAACCTGTTAGGATATGTGTATTTCACTGGACCTATCCATTTAGATAAAAATGGGACTTTAATTGCTTTAAACCCTATTGTAAATTACACCATGAAAAGCATCTTATTTCTTGAGTACAATGAGTGGCTAAATGCATTTCAAGTATAACTAACATGTTATAAAAATAACAGATTTGGATTTGTGCAAGAAAAATTGTCAGTTGTCTTTTCTCCCTCTTGGTGTTGTTGTGTTGTCTCCCCTCCTTCCCTCTTGATTCTTTCAGATTTTCCAATTCTGGAATACCTGCTGTGCATTTCAAATCCCTGTGTGGACATCAAGGCCTACTTTCATTTGCAGAATGGGGTACAAATGCTTTCCTTTCAGGAGGAAGAAATCTTTAAATCATGGCATATTGACAAGCTTTAGTTTCCCAAACACAAATTACAGAGGACAGTAGGTGCTCTGGAAAAGAGATTACTGTGTGTGGGCTCTAAACCTTCACCTCAAGAGCCCAGTCCTGCGTTTTCTGTGAGGGAGAACAGCAGCCAGAGCCTGAAAACCAATGACAATCTCACCTGTGGTTTCTCATCAGAAGCTCTCTCACAGCTCCAGAGGAACCATTCATCTTTCTTCCTGCAAAGGAGAGCTCTCAAGCTCATTTTAACTCTTAGGTTCACTAAAACAGCACCTTTTCCAATATAAAATATTGAATGGATATGTTTAAACCCTCAGAGCAACTTCAACACCTCTATTATTTCTGCTGCAGTTACAGAAAACGTCTTGAAATGTAAAAAAAAAGGGCAAATTCAAGATGTCCTGTGTTTTTTAAAAAGTGACAAATGTGGAAATGCTGTGGGGTGATGGGATGAAGAAATAAGGGAGCTGCAGAATGCGCAGTGAGGAAAGTGTTACACTTGCTGTTGATTTCTTTCCTTGAGCTGCAGTGATTGAAAATGCATGTATCTTTGGTTTTCCGCTATAAAGTCAGTCTGTATTAGTAGTCTACACATAAAAACGAAATTTTCTTCAAACAGTGAAGACAAGTCTCTAATTTCTGTGTCCAGTGAGCAGGGCAAGATCAGCTCTTTTTTTCTGGTGGAACAGCACTACTCTAAGTTCGCTGGTTCCCTAAAAATCCTGTGAGGTGTAGTGCCTGCCCATGGGATTTGACAGAATGCTAATTACATAATGCCTGTTACATGCCAGTATGTGGAATGAGTGTTTTTTATCACGAGGACAAAACCCAAGGGTCTTTGAGTTTTAAAATCTGAAGCTAAATTGCATGTGTATTTGGAATTGGGGAGTAAAATATTCAATTAGAGTTGTTCTGAAGTGTTTTAGTCTCACTGGAAAATTCTTTGGCAGGTAGGTTTTCTTTGTTGAAATCTTGAATGTGGCTCTCTTATAAAAATACGTTTCCCAGAAAGGCAGGTACAGCACACAATTTCAAGAGGAGGTTTCTGGGTAGCATCATTCCAGGAAAAAGCTCTTCCTTAGAATATTATTTGTTTCATTATCTTTCCCTCTTGTTCCTCTCAGGTACCTCTGCAAATAATGTCTGACATTTTATCTAAGATTAGATGTCAGCTGCTTTGTTGGGTACAAAGTGTAACAGGTCTTTTTTCTTACTTTTGGAACCCAAAATCTAGTCTTTCTGCATGCGTTTTTCTCAGACAGGTCTTAAGCTTTGGGGTTTTTTAACAGTTTGAGGTACAGTTTTTTGTTCTATTCATAAAAACACATTGTCTTTTCAGTGTGTGAATAATACCTGTAGGTTATTAGCTTAACACAGATTTGTAAGAGAACATAGTCAGTACTCTTAGGGGCTGCAGAGGTGCAAAAAATTGGAATTTGGAAGCAGTCAGGGGTTTTTTATACTAGTTTGTTGCTCACTTAATTGATGTCTGTACATTTTGCAAAACAATGGGAGATTTATTTCCATTAATTCACACTGAACTTGTTGCCTACATATTTCATACCTGTTCAATTCCAGCTGGAATGAGAATTTGTTGTTCTGTATAGCTAATCCATCCCAGGAACATCACAGGGATGAATTTTGCTATTTAGTTGGAGTAAACCTGTCTACTCCTTCAGTCTATCCTGAGTCTGTATTCTCTTCTCAGCTGAATCACTCTCAGGAAAAATAAAAGAAAGAAAAGGATTTATCTAATGTAGCTTTTAGAGACTAACTTGAGCTATGGATTCGCAAGTTCTGATTTAGGTGAGAGGTCCAAGCCTGATGTGATTTGGGGAAGATGTTAACAAAATTTTGAGGTTGTCTAGTCTTTACAAGCACTGTTTTACTTGCAATTTGTGTGAGGTTTTTCTTCAGAAGAATTAATTTTCATCTTTTACTTCCCTGGGCTCACATAGGAGTTAAAACTGTAGTCCTGTGACCTGCTGTGATTCTCTAAATCAGCCATTCACCACTGCAATTTTTGTTTTGCCAGCGTTACAGACTTGGGATGGAATACATTGAGCAATGTAGTTTTCATCTCATTAAGAACTAGTGAGACATTGCCTAGGACATGGGTATGGAAACTGGGGAATTCAAATAAGAAATGCACTAATGTACGTAGTATTTATTTTGGTTTTATATGCACTGATTTGTATGTAAGAAAATTGTTGCGTTTCTGAGACCACCTGATGGTTTTGTTAGCTGTGATGAGGGGCAAACCCCCAGTTTTCCTTGACTGCAAATAACTAAATATGAGTTGTCTCTTGTTCAAGAGATCAGAGAAATAATCAGCCTGCTCTTATGTGTGTGTGCTAGCTTGAAAGGCTTGTAAACCACATAAATAAGATGTTTTGTTCCCAAAAATCCTTGCAGGCTGTAGGTGAATCACTAAGGATGTTTGGGAAAGGGATTTTACTAGGGCACTTACGTGGACATGTGGTGACAGAAGTGCTGTGCTAACCAGTGGCAGGGAGGCTGTTACCTGCATTAGTTACCTGACATAATTATAGTTTAACAGGTCTTATTTCAGTGATGTAACCTGGGGATAAAGCCAGCCTGACTGCAGAGATCTTTCTCTGGAAAAGAACGTTCAGGTACCAGTCCTTTAACTTTTCCTTTTTCAATGTGGTCCTCATGAATGTTTTTTAAGCAGTTTTTCTGAAACTGTTTTCTTTGTTGAATGCCAAGATGTAAACTTACACAGTATTTACCACAGGGTAAGGCTGACCTTATGCACTATCACTAAGGGTCTTGATTTGCAGAAAATAATTGGGGCAGATAAAATGTGGAGAGAATAAGAGTAGTATTTTTTTGGAGCAAGGTCTAGTAAACACTGGGAACTCCCCCACTGAAAAACCCAAACCCAAGATGAAAGACACCATGCAGTTAACTCATTTTGGGTTTAACTTCTGTGGCATGGGCCAATACCTAAAACTGAGTGTGAGACATCAGCTGGGGTGATAGGCTTCCAGAGGGTGCCACTTCTCTGAAATGAGTACCTTTGTCTGTAATCTCTCATACTTCTGTGTATATTATTCAGAGTCCAAGTTGTTTAAAGAGCTTTGTGGTAAAAACAACAAATCAAGAGTTGTCATGGGGAATTGTTAAGCCTATAGGAATTGCCTGCTATCTTTCATTTGTTAGGAAACTCAGTTTTCCAGGTCTGTCTAAACAGAAACATCCAGTAAACCATTTCACATCTGTTGTGCTCCTTTCTTCATATTACAAAAGCGTGAAGTTTTTGTTCCACGTATTTTCTGGACAATTTCTTCATTGTGTTAAAGCTCCCCTTACTTTTTTGCTGGTTCTTTTTGCTGGGTACTTAAAGAGCTCATAGAGAATGCAAATGTGTTTCAGATGATGTTAATTCCCCTGGTAAGCCAGGAGGTGAAGTGTGCCAGGCAGTGTTCTGAGAATGTGTGTGTTCAGAGATGGATAGTCATGATATTTGAATGATTTACATATATATCATATGTGTATAATAATATACATCCATAAATATACACTCAATTTTATCTTTTCCTTTTCTTGCAGAATAATAGAATAATTAAGGCTGGTAGGGACCTTAAAGACAACTTCAGTTAATTTCTTGTGAATTTTTAATGGCAGTTATTAAAGATGTTTTGCTTTAACAATCACTTGTCTTCTATTGACAGCTTAATATTTTGTAGTGGATTTGCTTGTGGTTTCTTTTTCCTATCAAAGTCAGTAGTGCAGTAGGAGGAAATGTCTCTTTTCTTACAGTGCTGTCGTGCTTGATAAAGCTGAGCTTGTTAATTAAAGTATCCCCAGAGCTGGTGGGACAGCCACCCCAGACCTTTCTTCCTTTTCAAAACAATTTTTTTCTTAGATTTTTTTCCTTTTTTTTTTTTTTTTTTTTTAATTGCAGTTTTAAAGCTAGATTTGGACAAAATCTATCTGTCTGAACCCAGAGTTTATCATACCACTCCTTCAGGAGTGTTAGAGTTTCCTTGTCGAAAAAGAGAAGCTTTAAACTGAGTCAGTGATGTGTCTGTCTTCCGTAGGTTAAAATTTCCTAACACCATCATCTTGTAGTGGAGGCTCTCTGTGTGATTCCACAGCAAATTCAGAGGTCAGCTAAATCCTGCTACTGCTTTTTTGTTAAGTTCACCACATCTGACAAACTTGATTTTGATTCATCAGTCAAATGTTCCTCAGTTACCTGCCAGTCTCGGATTTTAGTAAATTAATTTTTAGTTCTCTGTTACTTCTACCTGAAGAAACTCCTGTATTTCATGGTGTGTGAGTGACTCTGTTTGTGACAGAGTTACAAAACTGGGTATTTTATGTACTTGAGCATGGAAAATGATGTAATACAACAACAAATGGCAGCTACTTTAATTAAAAAAGAAATTAAAGAAAGTCCCTAGATGTCAGGTCACATGCTTTAGGAAAATAACATCAATTCCATGACACAGGAGTGTTTTCCTTTCAGCTGCAGCTTTAAACCTGATCCAGACCATGACACTGGAAAGAAATATATTTCCATGTGGTAAAAGAAATGTAATCATAATTGTTGAAAAATTCACGTGGGTTTCTCCATGAAGCTGTTAATGCTTCAGTAGTTTGGTGGGTGATATAAACTCTCTGTGCCTTATTGTTTTGGTGCCTTTTGAAGAGAAAATGGCAATCAAGGGAAAGTGGTCTTTATCATAGGCACTCTTTTTAAAAGCAGAGATGAAATGTTACAGTATATTGGTACGTGATGGAAGCCCCAGGTTTTCCAGGCTTTATTGAGCTCTCTGTTGCCTTAGATCAAGGTGATAGGCATTGATTTGAGAAGGAAATGTGTATTTTGCTCTAAGGCTAAAGCAGCAGCTAAGGAAAAAAAATATTCTGAAATTGGAACTTTGGGACATGCTGTGGGGAGTGCAGGGGAAATTGTGGGAAAGCATTTTTTATCTGTTTCTTAGAATTCAGAAAAGTGAATTTATAGCATAGAGGTAACATTTATGTTGTGTCAGTCTGTGATGGATGCTTGAATCATGAGTGTTGTGTAATTATTGTTTTCTGAGTACTGTGTGACAAAATGGAAACTTGCATTTTTTCTTAAAGCTTTTGGGTAGTGCTCAAAAACAGGTTATTGCTGACAAATAGCATAGATTGGCTGCTGCTAATACCCAGGCTGCAGACTTCTGTCTGTTACACTAACACAGCTTGGATTGCACAATGACCTTATTAGCTGAAATGTGCTGATATTTCTACAGAAACCCCACTGGAAACTTTGAACAAGTTTTGGAAAAGTACATTTAACCTGTTAATTGACTTGTGTGGCCTTTTTTGAAGGAGCATGCCTTTTGAAGTGAACATGTATTTTTACTTCAGAAACAAAGGTGCCAATAAAACCTGAAGCTGTAGCTAAGACACATTTGAGCCCCATAGGGCTTTTTTTTCTTTTGCAGTAATTAAGGATTTCCCAAGTGATGGCTGAATGGACTCTTGGTTTGCTCTGAAGTTGGGCATTTAAGCTGGGTGCTCATCTTGTTACAGGTCCCAGCTGCTCTCCTCAGTGAAGAAGGGTGAGCATTCATAGCCATGGGCTAAAGAGATAGGATCTGGTTTCCTTCAGTGTTTGTTTCCCAAGGATTATCTTTTGGTTGCAGTAGATGCCCAGCTGCTTTGAAGGTCCTAAATTTTCCATTCATTATCAACTTGACACCTATACAAGATAGACAAGATCTTGAATTTCCATCAGGTATTTCCTATGGGCATTGAAGCTAATTTTAAAACATTCTGTAGATAAACCCTTCAAATGATGGTTTCAGAGCATTTTAGGTCATAGAATACTTTTATTTTACTGTGTGCACTGTTGTAATTGGTGGGGATGGCAGCAGTTGCAGGCAATGGCATGAACACCAGATAGTTTTGTAGAAATGCTGTTGTAGGTATTTCAGTTTGGACACTTCTGTCCAAATTGAGTATTTTTTTTTTTGCTGGAAGTTCCACTGGGAACTTAGCACTATGAGAATGCTGTGTTTTTTCCTGAAATCAGTTTTTCATAGTCCACTCTACATTGTGACTTTAAAAGCTGATCTGTCTGCCTCTTGGCCTTCTCATACTTAGGGAGGTTTTGTGTTCATATTCTCTGAAGAATTTCAGCCTGTCTTCTTTGTTGTTTTACCTTTTCCAAGTGTTACACGAGGAAGTTCACACTGGTGGGAGAGAGTGATGTGCAGTCCTTAAGTCAGCAGCAGAACAGATAGCCAAGAAAAAGAACCTGGAACTTTTAACTTACTTGTCAAACACAATTACAAGGGAGTTTGGGTTTCAGAAATACTATTTATTGTTCAGTCCATTAGCTGGATCCTGTTGGAGAAAACAATCAAACACAGCTGAACCAGCAGCTTTTCAGTTTGAAAAGCTTCTAAATTTTGATCATTTCAGCTATGTGGCGTCCTCGTAAGCTGAAAATTATTTCTCAGTGCAACTCAGAAGTTTCATTTGTTGAAAGGGGAAGTGTGAGATGTCAAGGGAGGGCTCGGTTCTCATATTTGTGCTAAGCCTTAAAAACTGGCTACTAGGTCAGCCAATTTATGTCTCAATAGCTTTGGACTTGTACAGCAGTCATTCTTTACTGTGCCTTCAGAGTGACTCAGCCCAGGCAGATTTCCATCCCCCTTTTCCACCCCACTCCCCTGGATTAGTCATATGCAATTTAGGAGTATCAGAGAAGCTGTTTCTGGGCTCTCTCTGCAAATAGTTTTGGTTATCAAAAGACAAAAGGACTTAATTCACGGATAGCTTGTAACTTGGAGACTTTGTTCTAAACAGAAGTGAAAGCTTGCTCCTTTCCTTTTTTTTTTTAAAAAAAAAAAAAAACCCAAACAAATCACTGTGATAAAATCAGTGTCTGGATTTGTGTAGAAAAACATAATTACATTTTTACACTAAGTTCTGTCAGCACAAAAAATCAGCTAAAAAGAAAATCTCAAACATACTTCTGTCTCTCATGGTCTGTTTAACATCCATCTTCTTTTGCATTGTTTTCACTTCAATTTTCTGTCACCTTGCCTTTTTGAGTCCTTTCCCTGAAGCTTATTGCTGAGCCACTGGGCTATAAAATTATCAAGCTGAAGATTAAAACTGCAAAAACACACGGGGTTTGGTGTGTGTTACACCTTGGAACTGCACGAGTGCATTACAAGCAGAGAATTTCCATGGCTCCCCTGGAGCATCATGGGCTCAGCTGCTCATATGGCATCCATCTGTGGTCTTTTGGCAGCAGCCCTTGCTGCTGCATGGGAGTTTTTGGAGTTCAGAGCTAACCTCATATCTGTCTTCCCATCACTCTGGAAGTTATGAGAATTCTTCATGGCTGCCCTGAAGTGAGGTATTAAAATATTACAGAAACATGAGACAGAATTAATAATGCTGAGAGTTAATAACGGGAATGTAGGTTGGGGTTTTTTTTGGGTTTTTTTTGTTTTGTTTTTTTTTTTTAATAACAAAGCCAATATCTTTGATTTAGTTTCTTTAGCTTGTGTGTTCTTTATGTGCAGATTATGGTGGATTTCCTATACACAGATAGAAAGGGTGATTGATTCTTGTTTGATTAATTTGATTTATGCTGCCTTGCCTTTAGAAAAGGTAATAAAGACCATGCAGATGGTTGAGTCAAGTACATAGATCTCTATCAACAAGATTTAGAACATTTATAGGATCAAAAGTCTCACTGTTTCTGGCTTAAGAAAGCACATTTAAATTAGGGTTTTCCTGCTGAAGTGGGAGTGTCAAAGTACAAAAGACTAGATAGAAAAAAAATGAGTTTACAAAAGATAATCAGAATAAGATTAATATAATGAAAAAATCCTTCAACTGATAGAATTATGAGAAGAAATGCTTTTTTTAAAAAAAAAAAAAATAAAATATGTGAATTGTGCTGGGGTTGTACTCTTGTTAGGCTTATTTGGTTTCTGAATAATGCTGAAAAAAGTTGCCATCACTTCAGAGCAGACCAAGATGTTCCATTAGTATTTCTCCTCCGAATCTGAGAAGCAAAAATATTTGTGTGTCACAAAGACAATCCATTAGTTACTAGGGAAGATATTACATAGATGAACACATTTAAATTACCATTCTCCTCAAATAAATGGTGTCCAAGAGAGCAAAAAGAATTGGCTGAACTGATGTCTGGCTTGCTCAAGTCTGGTTTTAATGCTAAATCCATGGGAAGTTATGGAAGACTTGAAAATGTGCTACTGTTCTGTCAGCATGCAGTGGGTATCCTATCCCACTTGTTGGTGTTGAAATCTGAAGCTGCCTGTGCTGTAGTCAGTCTGGAATTAAAGTAATAGGCAAGTCTGCTAAAATACTAAAGGGATTACAGAATGAAAATGTAATTCTGGCTGGTAAATTTCCTTTACAAAAAAAAAAATCCCTCTGCAGGACAGGATCAAGGCTTACATCCCTATAGTTACTCACATCCAAAGAAGAGAATGTCAAGATCACTTAGACTGACCCAAAAGTTAAAAAAAGAAAAAAAAAAAAAAAAAAATTGTTAAGGAAATCTGTAGATGCAGAATAATACCACAGTAGATTTTTTGAGGTAGCATTTCAGAGGTTTCCCTGTTCTACACGAAGGCTGGATTTAATTATTTCCCATGAAATGTCTGAGGATTTGAGACTCAGTGAAATAAGTAATGGCTGTGGTTCTTACATTTGTACTGTTGTTCAAGCCTAAAATGTATGTGGTACATGTTTCATGTCTGCTGTAGATAGAAAGTCTCGGTGAAATCTGAGGACATCCCTGCAAGGTTGTGTCCTTGAGGTATCACTGCTGTGTCTTCATGTGTTCAGAGAATAAAATGTTAGCAAATTCTCATATTAGTTTTTTATATCTTGTATTACTCTTTGTCTTTATCCTTGCATTTCTTTGAAATGAGAATCTGCCATGCAAGTTCTGCATTTTGTTCCCCCTTTTTGGTGAATTAGGCAAGGCAGAATGAAATCCAGGAATGAATGGTGTATCAGATAGCAAAGATTTTCAAAAGTGCCAGGGCAGTGGTGTGGCTCTTGACTCATATATCTGTTTTTAGGCTTATCATCTGCCATCATTTCTTCAGAGTGAAGAAATGTTGGTATCGCTTTTAGATGGAGAGCAGAAAAAAGTGTCTGAGTGCATTTTCCAAGTTGTGGAAATGGTTATTATGAGGAAACTGGGCAGTTTCTTGATTTTTATAGTAAAAGCAAGTTGAAAGATGTGATCTCTTCAAACCAGAACATGTGGGCAACCTTAGAACCGTAGACTTTAGCAGAAAGAGTTGTTCAAAATTGGAGAAATATTTTGAAGTCTCTTTAGAGGAACCCTGTTGGAAGGTTTTGAGGGGAGTTTGGGCTTGAAGATTTTGCCAGCAGTTTTCCATGTTGGAGAGGTCTGAGCAAAGGTCAAAACTTAGACACTGGAAGTGAAATGGATGTTTCATGTCTTGGTGCTTGGATTGAGTGGATGCTTTTTGAGACTGGGAAAAGGAAATTACTGTTTTCTCCCTGTAAACTCTTGGTAATGGCAGCTCTGTGAATGAATAAGAATAGTTGTGGGGTTGTAAAATTGTGTGAAACATTGTTTTTTGTGAAGTGGTTTGTGCCTGTGTGGAGGCTGGAGGTGGAAGTGAGAAAAGGAGGGCACAAAACAGGAAACCTCTGGGTGAGATATTCACCTTTGGTGGGATGACACAGGATCATCAGCCTCCCAAAGGGGGAGATGGGCAGAAGGACTGGGTAAAGCTGGGCAGTACATGTCTTCATTAAGGCAGAACAGCTGTAGCTTGACATTTTGGTGCTCTAAAACTGGGATTGGCCAGAGTTCATTTCTTTTCAGATTCATTCCTTTCAGATTTTGTGCGTTTGGAGTCCTGCGTCTCCTTTGGCCCGAGACCATCAGTGCACGTACAGTATAAAGCTGAGAAAATAGTGCCTTGAACAAATGTGCTCTCCATGTCATGTTCAAAACAAACAGGCAGTGTATTGCTGTGGCAACCAGACAATAAACAAGTGAAAAAAAAGACAATGTCCCTTAAATTCACAGTGTGTGAGCAGTTAGTTCATTTAAGAAGATTATCCTCTGTAGCGTGTGATTGTAGCAGCACTGAGTATGTGTATAACATGTCTGATACTTCTCAGCCTGCTTTTTATCCCTAAAAGTTTATATTTCAATAAAGCTAAGAAATACTGTGTGAATATTTAGGATGATTGCATGTTTGACCACAGCACGAGGTTGGCTCTGATGGTCTTAGAAACCGAACAGAGAACGGTGTCTTGCTTCATTTTACTTCATTTTTTTTCCCCTTCACACATCACTCCAGGTTCACAAACAAGCAGACAAAAGGAGTTAAGCTCAGTTTTTAGTTCCTGCCTATGTACCTTAGCAGTGGATTTTGGAGCTGCTGTGGAGCCTGAGCTGGCAGGCGGGGAGGCAGCGCCGGTCCAGGACAGGGTGGTTCCTGCTGGTTACTCACCCACTGGACAATATGCTGGAAAAGCTTGCAGCACTGCTCTTTTCACCAAGTTCCTGAGTTATGAAGGGCTTCTGTTCAACCCTGGTTGCAGGCCATCACTTTTATTGTATCTCATTTGTTTTTGGAAGCGTCTTTCAGAGCTCACGTTGGTGGGTTGCGGTTATTGTAGTGGTCTAATGCAGGCTGCTTTGGAAATACTCTGTGCCAATCTTTAAAATAATTTCCTCATAATTTATAAGTCTTCTAGAAAACCTTTGGGCAGCTGAGACTGATCCATCTTCTCTTCTGAATCTGAAAAGCAAAAATATTTGTGTGTCACGAAGACAATCCATTAGTTACTAAGGAAGATATTACTTAGATGAGCACACTTAATTTTGTAACTTGCTGAATTTTATCGTGGAGTCAAGACTATTAGATCAATACCACTCCATGATAATTTTGTTGGCACCTTGTTTTATAAAGTAAAAATTATGTTCACTTCTTAAAAAGAGAAGTGAACGTGTTCACTTATTTTTTTTTTCCTTCAAGAAAAGGCACATAAGTTAATTAAGAAGTTAAATATAACTGGTTACAAATTGGATATATCCAGGCTATTTTCCTTGACCTGCATGGGTCAGTTCCTGCTGACCTGGGTTCTATCTGCACCATCTTTATTTGTTTATAAACAAAAACACAGCAACAACTGTGACAGCTCTGTGTTGTAGGTGTCAGATGCGGCGTTTCCTCAGCGCTCCCTGGCACAGGGTAGGATTGCTGGGGCTGTCCTGTGCACCTGGACTTGGAAGGCACCCACCAGGATCATCAAACTCAGGAATATTCCATGATCCTAAATAAAGTCCCAGATGTGGTCACGCTCTTGAGCCCCTTGCTGTAAGGATGCAGTTAATTTAGGAGTATTGGGCCACTGCATTAATTAAAACGTAGTCTCAGCTCCATACCCAGACCGTTTCCTCTCTCCTGAATTGTGTGACAAGTGCACAATCTTACAACCTGTGGGAAAGCAACTGTTTTAAATATTAAAAATCTTGGTAGTTGGTGCAGATTGGAATTGCTTTAGGGCCTTGCCCTCCAGCTATTTCAGTTGCAAGTTGGCCGTCTGAGTGAACAAAAGTTCCAGTCTTCCCTTGAAAGAAGTTTCTTTCGACTCTGGTACTAAGGCTCATATAAACTTACATTTTATTTCTTGCTTGGCTCGGCTGGAGAAGCACAGAGACAGGACTGTGCTCCAAGCCTCAGTGGGGCTGAAATGGGGTGTAACTCCTGAAATCTGACTGCTGTAAATAACAGATCCAATATAAAGCAATTGCTAGTTCTGAGTGAACAATGGAAGTATTGTGTATTTACATCAGTTTTAAAACAGCGACCCAAACAAACCCCATACACAGGAGCACAGTTTTGGTAAGGAGAAACATCAAAGTGATGGTTGTATATGGATTGATAACAGCAATGCACATCCCCTGAGCCTGCTTCAGGTGGGCTGGCTGAGATTGAAAAGTTGATGGCTTTTTTTTGCAGGTACCTCGAATTTTAGGTCAATAATTGTTTTCCAGCTCAGCCTTGCAAGGAGAACAACCTCAGTAGTTGCAGGCAAATGGAAAGGTGAGATAAAAATAACAGATGCCCTCTGAATAATTACAGGTCTGGGCTGGCTGAGGCTTCTTCCACAGGCCTGGGAAGGAGATAATTTCTAAAGAAGAGTGATTCTGCCTCGTCAGGGAGGAGCTGACCCACTGGGAGGGGCAGAAAAAGCTGAGGGGAAGGTCTCAGCTGCATCATAAAAGTTCCCTTTTTACAAATCCAGTGATTCACTGGCGCTGCCTGGTGACCTGAGTCACCACAGCCAGAGCTGGAGCGGGTGGTGACACGAGCCAGCCCCATAAAAGGCCATTAATTAGCTAATTCCTACTAAAAAGAAAGCTGTTAATAGCTCTCACTTTTCATTCAGCCCTACTAAATCCAGAGAATAATTCAGGCTGAGCAGTAATATTGAGGAAAAATTAATTAATTTTTTTTTTTTTGGCCAATTTTATTTACAAATTGGATTAAAGCTGCTTGCTGCCACCACATTGTGATGGAAAAGCAATTAATGGTTTTAGGACAAGCCTTCTGATGTTGGTAACTGGATTATTATACATGAAAAGTAGGTTTCAGGCTGTTCTGAGGACTGAGGGGATGATGTTAGCTTTACTGGGCTAGCATAGGATTTTTGGTGGGGAAAACTGGAATTTTATCTGGAATTAAATGCTACAGAGAAAAGTGTGAAAAATAATGCTAATTGTAGGGCTTAGCTTCCTTGAGTTTACAGTCTACTTCTTGTATTTGTTGATCAAATATAATTTTAATTACGTTTCACATTTTTTGCATGGAGTTTATGTGCGTAACAGTGGCATCTAGACCCCTTTAGGTTGTGTCTCAAAGAAAAAGAAATATTGGTATGGGAAATGTCCAAACTAAACAATAATATACAAGATTTGAAGGTGAAATGGATACATTTTATTGATTTTTAAAAAATCATTATTTCTTTGAAGTCTGCCTACCACAGTTGCCTATCTGAGTAAGAATTTTAGCTTTCACTCAAATTTTGGCAGTCCCCATTATGAACTTTAGGGGAAAAGCTTAAAAATGCACATTTTAAAAGCCCAAATATATGGAAACTATATAGAAAAAAAGGTAAGAGTTAATAAAAGGTAACACTTATTTTCAAAAAAATTTCAATTTTAACCCTACATTACTATTTTGGGACAATGAAAAATCTTTAATATTTTTTTGATGGCTCATTAGTGTTGGAGTTTAATGTGAAGAAAGCAAACAAGTATTTGTTTGCCATTTGCCATTTGTAGGGCCATTACTGACCCCTTCCTTCACTTTTCTTTCTGAATGACAGCGATTTGCAATGTTTAAATATTGAGAAAGGACAAATCTTAAGGACAAATCCCTAAGGAAAGAGATTGAGGACTTACTCAGGTTAAAACAGAATTGTTCTTGTGTACTGTCACTTTTTTAATGCAGGTGTTAGACAAGAACAAACTGAAGTTGAGAACAACACTTGTTTTTTTAATTTAAATCTATTTTTCTGTTCATTTTTCTCAGAAACAGTGAAGTGGCTTCAGTTTGAACGCTACTTCAGACAAAAAGTAATCTCAGTTAAAAGAACTACCCTCAACTTTGGACACATTCATCTGTACTGATAAACAAGTGTGAAAAATTGATGTGAGAGAAACTGTGGCAAAGCAGTGAAGTTTTGAAAGAAAGGAGAAAAACAGTGGAATAGTGGAATGAAAAATGGAAAGCAAACGCCTCATTTTGGTGTCTCAGTTCACAGTGAAACTGATTTGTAGCAAAAAGGCACAAAAAAGCTCACACTTGTAGGGTATTTGAGTTTTCTAGTGCTTTGTGAGGCCTAAGAAATGTGAGACCATTGTCTGGTCACCAGTTCAGGAATCAAAGACAAAAGAGTGGAAAGCTAAAATTTCTACAGACTAGGTGTGAACCTGTAGGCAGTGGTTCTGCTTTTCAAAGCATTGGCCAATACAGACATTGGAATAGTCAAAGAAAAAGGAAAGGTAAAACGTACAATATTTTTAAATTTCGCATTTTGATTTCTATTATCAGAGGATACACTGAAATCAAATTTCCTGTGTTAATCTTTATCAAAATTCTCCTCATACTGCTAATTTCCCTGACCTTTAAATAAATACAGGCAGATGCATCATTTTCCATCTCTTTCTTCCTAGTCTTTTTTGTTAGACAATATGCAAGTGAAAAGGGAAAACACTGGGGTTTTTTTGTTTGTTTTAAAGAAATTGCCATGTTACAGTCAAAGAAGAACAGAAATCCTGAGCTGGAGTGGAAAACCAACTTGACACAATTAGAGATCACTAATAGTGAAAAAAACTATCTAATCTTTTGATAATTGTGTAATTGCTGTTAAAATTATCTTAAATTCACAGGTTTATTTTTTATTTTCCACTAACAGGAAGTATGAACTGTTAACAAAAAAGAAGAACAAAGGTAAAATGCTGGGTTTGCACTGGTAATTATGCTGGATTAAAAAGATGCTGTAAATTTACATGAACTATTAAAAAGAGAGCCCACAGGACTTGAGTATTTGCTGATACTTTAAGTTGTCTGTGAATTGGAGTAGTGCTTGAATTGGAGTAGTGCTTGAATAGTATTCCTTTATTTTCTGTCCATGGTAACCATGACAAATTAGCCCAAAACATTCACTGTCACTAGAGAACATAAATCTTTCTTTTCTAACATTTTTGCTGTATGCAATTAAAATAAACAGTTTTATTTCCTGTAAGCCCTTGTGAAATAGCCATTATGAATCAAACATTGAGAGTTTCACTCTCAAGCATGAAAGCCTCTGAACAATGTATATTTTGGTACATATTGAACATTTTCTGCAAGCTCCCATAAATAAATCCAGGAAATGTCCGTCCCTGGAGTACTACCTTCATTAAATCTGGAGCAGCTGTTGTTGAACTTGCACCCAAACATATAATGGAGTCCTTGACATCAAAAACTCTTCCATGGCTGGCATATTATTGTAAGTCTTTGTAAACATGCATTTGTTCTGAAAGAGGGCTGATTCTAGCAAAGCTGCAAACTGGTTGACGCTATGGAAAATGGAACTCTAAACCCATTATGCTCTGGAATATGATTAATGCTAAATAAACCTGCATTAATTGTTTGTTTGGCTAGTTTTTGTTTGTTTCTTTGGGGTTTATTGGTGGTTTTCTTTTGGTATTTTTTGGGAGATTTTTGGTGTGTGTGTTTTTTGGTTTTTTTGTTTGTTGGGGTGTTTTTAGTTCGAGTTTTTTTGGTTGGTTTTTTGGGGTTTTTGTTTGTGTTTTTGGGGGTTTTTTTGTTGTTTTTGCTTTTTGGTTTATTTTGTGATTTATGAGTTTTTTGGGGTTTTTTGTTGTTGTGTTTTGGGTTTTTTTGTTTTTTTGTTTGGTTTGATTTGATTTTTGTTGGCTTTATGATCGAAGGAGTTGTTGCCTCAATATTCTACAAGATGAAAGAGTGGCAGAGAACCTTCTAATGATAATGGAATAATCCCACAAGAGTTATAAAATGCCTTTCCTGAAATTACAGTGTCACCATGGCTGAAAATGTTAGTGTCAGAAAACTGTAATCCCTTTACATTCTTACAAGTTGGGTAGGGCCAAAATATATTATGCTTCATCACTCTGAGGGATTAAATTGCTCTGAGTTTTGTGTATCATTGCTTTTCACTACTTGATTGAATCACTTTTAAAGTAATGGAATTGTGGAATGGTTTGGGTTGGGAGGGACCCCAAATCCCCCCCATTCCCACCCCAGCCATGGCAGGGCCACCTCCCAGTGTCCCAGGAGCTGCCAGCCCCAATGTCCAGCCTGGCCTTGGGCACTGCCAGGGATCCAGGGGCAGCCCCAGCTGCTCTGGGCACCCTGTGCCAGGGCCTGCCCACCCTGCCAGGGAACAATCCCTGCCCAAAATCCCATCCAGCCCTGCCCTCTGCCACTGGCAGCCATTCCCTGGCTCCTGGCCCTGCAGCCCTTGTCCCCAGTCCCTCTCCAGCTCTCTTGGAGCCCCTTCAGGCCCTGGAAAGGGCTCTGAGCTGTCCCTGGAGCTTTCTCTTCTGCAGGAACACCTCCAGCTCTCCCAGCCTGGTTCCACAGCAGCAGAGCTCCAACCCTGGAGCAGCTCCATGGCCTCCTCTGGATCTGCTCCAGTGGCTCCATGTTTCTCTTGTGCTGAGCTCTCCAGGCCTCCACAATCTGTCCAACATCTGATTTTGCCCTGAAGGGTGCATGGAAGGAGCCCTGTCTGCTCAGAGCAGCGTGAACTGCTGCTGATTAGAGAACTGATGAGATTCCATCTTCCATCTCTCCAGGCATCGCCATGTCCGAGTCTCCTTTGCAGAATCGCTGCCTGAAATAGTATGAACCCAGTTTGGAGCTGCAGAGGGGGAAAATCTTCCTCTGGAAACACTGAGAAGAGTTTTCTTTTTCACTTAAGCTGAAGTTGTTATGCTAGGAGGGATTGTTTCATCTACTGCTCCAACACTGCAACTTCCCAACTTTTCTGCCAGGAAGTGTCTGCTTTCTGGACAAGTCAGCCATCACAGTTGATTTGTGCTGTTGTTTGTTTTACTTATGGCTTATTTAAATATAATGTTATATTAAAATGTTGCTCCCAATTTATCAAGGAGAAAAGTGAGAGGAGTCATCCTGTTTGGGTTTTGCTTTTCAGTTGCTATTTTTTAACTTGAGAACCAGTGGAAAGGAAAAGGAAACTTGTGTGTAAGACTTATGTTGCTGGTTTAGAGAAGAGAGGCAGTAATCATGGCATGATAGAGAACTTATCTCATATTTATAAATAAATCCATCCTTGGCTACAGTTAATGAGCTGAAGTAGAGGAGCACTAACTATCCTGACCTCTTGCACAACGGGCTCCTCCCAGTGGGTTTTGAAATACAGTATTTGTTTTCAGAGTAGTTAGGATTCCTCCTCCTTTTGACGTGAATTATCTTGCAGTTCTGCAGAGAGCTGTCTTTCCTCTTGGGAGGTGTATGACAAAAGTGTTTTGTTCTCCATTGACAAGATCTACCTCACTATGTGTGGGGGGAAGAGAATAATGTCCCTAAAAAAAGTTGTGCAATTGCACGGTTTTAGGTGCAGTCCCATTATTTGTATAGAATGCTACCCTAAATTACTAATTGGTGAAACTTGTAGAAAAGTAAGACACCAGTTAATTATTGTTATAGAATACTGCCCTAAATTATTAATCTGTGAAATTTGTATGAAGGTAAGATATCAGTTATCTCCTGGGATACTATTTAGATGAAAATAGAAGCCTGATTTTCTGGACTTGTTTTTTATATTTTGTAATCTCTAGAGGCACAGAGGTTTATTTGGTTGGTGGTCTTTTTTCCTTTTC
>NC_031799.1:72937691-72953640 GCF_001522545.3 Parus major | reverse complement strand
TACTCTAATTTCAGGTTTAAGAGAGAGAAATCATGATTGCTGTGAGCTGTAGCTACTTAGTTCTGCACACAGTAGATGATTCTATGCACATGAATGTTGGTTCTTGAGATAAGATACCTGCTATCTCATAAGCTTCTGCTCAAATTTATTTAGAGAGAGGTGAAGTAGATTCATTTGCTGTTCTTTGTCATGTCCCCTTATGATCTTCCAAATATAAGTGCTCAGACGTGTGAGATACAGCCTTTCTGGTAAAAGTGTGGAAACGTGGAGAGTCAATGTCCATTTTGCATTTTTGTGCAGTTTCTAATAACATTTTAACATCCTTTCTCCATTCCATGTGTTTTCAAAGTAGCTGATCTGTAGTTCTTGGTGCAGGAATTTTGTACTTTGGGTTGGTCCCAATCTCAGAGGAACCCCAACTTGCTGGAAGCTGGGATGGGCAGATAGTGCACGAATTACCCTTGTTTTTGAAGTTAAACTTCTGGATTGTGAAGACCCAAGCATTTCCAATTTATTTTTAAAGGCTTAACAATGGAGGTTCCTTCATTTGCTGTGGAAGGCTGTGTTTCAGGTAGATTTCAACACACAAAGGTGATGAAATTATTATCAGATCTCTTTCGCTTCTTGAAAATTTCATTTTTGTGTTCAGATAGCATGGCATAATTTTTATTTCCAGCATATTTGAATTGCTGCGCTCCAGTAGATAAAAGAAGAATGTAGAGACAATAAACACGCAGCTTTTGCAAGTTTCAGTGTGCTCTGACATAATTAATGTTAACAGAAATTTGGATAGCAGTTACCTATTTTCTTTTGTTCCGTGGTACTATTTTCAAGTAACATTTGCTGTAATTACCATCATCGCTTTCCAATGGCTCAAAGTAAGGAGAAAGAAATTATTTAACAGTGTTGAGCATCCTGATTTAACTTTTATTTATTTTAGTGATTGTTTAAATGTTAACCAGCCAAAAACCAGCGGGCTTTGAGGTTGGTCTGAGTGGCTACTGGCTACAGGACTCTGGTCTTGCAAAACATGAAATAATATTCTTCATTTTGCATGTCAGGAACAGGATAGGGATATTTCCCATAGTTTTTTTTTAATGAGTTCTTATACTTTGGGGCTGCTGCTCTGGTTCATCTCTGGCTTGTCTTTGTGTGGGCTGGTGTAGTCACTAACACTAATTTTGCTTCCCAGCCTGGGCTGTTTCACGCTCCCAGTGTCATTCCAGTTCAGCTGGGTGAAAGCACCACTTCCCCCAGCTTACATCTCAGGATAAATAATCAAATCTCACGTGTTTAAACCTCAGCTGTCCCGGAGCATGGAACGGCTTCTTTCCAAAAGTCTCCTCGTGCATTTCCGTGTGCTGTGCGTGGGATTTGCTCAAAGGAGCGGTTTCCTTGTATGTCCCTAAGAAAAGCCTTGTGTTACTCTGTTTGGGGCCAGGTTTTTGCAGGTCTGTGGCTGAGCACGCAGTGCAGGAGGCTGCTGAGAACTTCAGTGAAGTTATATTTAGCCAAGTGGAGATAACTGCTTGCCTCAGGCCATGCAAGTACTTGTTTTATCCTCGTCAAAGAAGAGCCTACATGAACATGTCAGGCCTGTTTAGCTCTGGACATGCCATTGTCTCACCAAGCATTCTCTGTTTGACTGTGAAATATTGATATAAAATAAGAAAAATTAAAAGATTAAACTTCTCATCCCTCTCCCTGTGTGCAGGGCTGTGTGTAGGGTCTTGCAGTCAGGTATTCCATCAGAGCTTCCTGGGCAGGGCTTCCCCAAGTCACCAGAACCTGCCCTTGAAAATGGGTTCTTGAAAAACAGTGCTTCTTGACAGACCCATCCCTTTAGATCTTATTTTGCCCATAATTTTAGAATAGTGATTTTTTTTTAATGCTGATAACTGATGGTTGACGTGTGGCACTGAGATGTTTTGTGCTTTAAAGGAAATATTACCTCTCCATCTTCAGCTTGCATTTGCTGCTGTGTGTCTTCTTTTCCAACTTGTTGCTGACTAAAATACAAGTATTTATTGAGTTTTGACTTTTTTATCACCTCAGTGTATGCACTGTTCTCTGGTTGGTGGTTTTTTGATGAGTTTTTTTTTGGCTGGTTGGTGGGTTTCTTCTTTTTATTGATCATGTTAAACAGCATGAGCTCAACCTCAGATGTTCTTTAAGGTGATATCACAGCTAGTATTTTATTATTCTGTATTAAATAAGATAACAATATTATTATATTAATATTATATAATTATCCTAATAGGATATTGCCTAGTGTTCTAATAAAATAATATGAGTGCTTAAAAATCAAACAAGCACAAAGCAAAAACCAAAGCCAACCAAAGCCACAAAATCCCAGCATTTTCTGGTTCATAAGAAACCTTTAGTTCTACTGCCATGTATTTCATAAAATCCACAGATTCTTTCTTTTGTGCTGGTTTGCTGGCAATTAAAAATGAAGAAAATAAAACACAACACAACAGACCTGAACAGTGATGTTTTCCCTCCACTGAAATTGCTGCAAGGATGGAATTAAATCCTGAGGTTCTTTGTGACATTGAGGCATTTCTGTGATAAGTGTTCTGCTCTTGGCCCCTGACAAACTGCTGGGGCCATCCAGAGAAAGCCTGTCCTTGTCTCTGCTCTGGGAGAAATCAAGGAGCCTTCACTCGTTTCCCTCGATTCCTTGGAAGCTTTTTCCTGTTTTGTTCTGCAGATAAAATGCCCTGATGCGGCTTTTTGGTGCCTCGTCTGAGCACCTCCTGTTCTAAAACATGATCCCATGAAGGTTCCAGTTGTGCTCTATAGGATCCTAACTGTGAGAAAAAAAAATGCTTTCCTTCATCCAGGCTTGGCTTGGCTTAAGAAAACATTAATTCTCTAAATACTCCATCACAAAAACTTTTGAAAAACGGTATTATGCGGAAAAGAAAGTAAATGTTTTGTTTGTGTTGCTAGCAACCAGTTTAGTCTAACTTTTTTATCTGTGAGCTATATTTCTTTTGCAGACGAAAATTTATAAGATTTCAGGGAAAAATATTTTCTAATTGAATCCATTCCAGCTTTTGATCTGAGTAAAAACTTCCATTGTGAAAAGATGTATTATAATTGCGTTCATTTTAAGCATTCAGTAAGGGATTTAAGATTGGGGAATTTCTTTGTCTTCAGACAGATTCAGGTGATTTGAATTTTCAGAAAACCTATTTTTATTAGAACTGTTATTTGAACTTAATATGGATTTCTTGAATGCAAAAATTTTGATGCCTTTTATCATTTTAATAATCCATACAGAAAAATTACTTGCTGGAGTTGAATCTGTAGTGCCCATGAAAGGATCTGACATAGAACTTAATAATCATCTCATAATTATCAGGGTGAAGTGACATTTGATCACTTGGGAATGACCTATGATGAGTTAATGCTCTGAAATGGCCTTTACCTATGGAACAAAAACGTTGTATTTTAATTATTCTTACATGATAGAACATGTATTTCTGCCTGGAGTCACACAGTGGTTCCTCCAGACATTTTTGGGGAAAATGTCATGTGGGAACTGGGTTTCCCTTGTGTTTTACAAGGAAACAAAGTGAACTACTCCTTGAGTTTTAAAAATTTTATTCTTATTTTTCTTAAAGCTTACTTAAATAGTATCCTAAGGGGTGAGGGAAAGCTTTTCCTGCTGATGAAATTCAACAATAAGAACAGGGATGTAACTGTAGGGAGAAATAAATCAATAAAGTTTTTTTCAACTGTATTGCATTCCTGAACCTGAGCTTCTGCTGATTTCTTTCTATGTGAAAATAAGATTTTGGGGTTTTTTTTGTTTATTTCTTTAGCCTCTTGGATGGAAAGAAATGTTCTATTCATGTCTTGACTATTTTATAGAAGTGTTTATGTCCTTCTATGAACTCAGCACTGCTTGGAATTTTGGCTTTACTGAATTTTTTTTCATATTCAGTATATGTATGTTGTGATGCATTGAGTTATTTCCATGTTTGTGGGTGGGGCACAGCATACACAGATGTTCAGATTGCTCAGATTAGGTGCACAATATTCAATCTGTTGCCTTTTATTTTTTAAGTGGGATAGAATAACTATTCAATCGAGTTTTTATTAAATAGTTAGGTGTTTGGATCTCGAAGGCTTCAGCACGTGGCTTTCAACATCTTGAAGGGTTTTTATTTTCAAACAAAGGGTAAAATACCATCCTGAAAACAGTCAATGGTTGTTCTAAATGAGTGCAGTATTATTACTCACACTGGAAAATTGTTTGTAGTGCTTAGCTGGGAACACTTTTATATTTTGCCTCAGTCTAGGCATTATCTCATGCTTATTCACGTGGTTATACATTTACTTTCCAAAGGGGAGGGGGGAAAAAAAAAAGAAAAAAAGTCATGTGCAATCCTGGAGCTGTTTACTGCCAGCACATTCAGGGGGAATCAGACCCAGATTACTGCAAAACGTTGGCACCTCAGCTCCAAGGGTGTATTCACCCAGCACTTTATAGTTTCCATTACTTCCCAAAGCCTAAAGGTCAAGTGTTTGAAGGGGAAGCAGCTCCCAAGATGAGTTGTCTTCATATCTGACAGTTACTACTCCAGACATTTCAGTTGTGCTTTATTACAGTTTTTAAAGGAAAGCTGCAGTCTGGGCTTCACATGTAGGAATAGGATCAGTTGACAGGTCGAATTAAAATACTCCTATTATGTAGCACATCATGTGGTGGTGGTTTTTTTTTTAAATCTTGGAAGTATTAATCATTTATATTTTGTTACCTTGGAACCTTTACTGACAGTAATATCACTAGCACTCCTGCAAGTCTTGCTTTTATTTTGGAGATTTTTGGCTGAAAGCACATTTATGTGTGTCTACCTTTCATAATGTTTGTAGAAGCTTCTCTGGAGGTTTTTAAAGGCTTGCATGATGCTTTTTTTTAGTGTTTCATGTTCATGCTACATATGCTTTGCAGAAAAATAGCTTCACTCTGCTCCTTTAAACATTTTATTTAAATAAGTTGTGGCCTTTTTCTGGAATAATTTTTGAGTTGGAAACCTGAACATAAATGAGGAATATTTGAAAAAAAAAAAACAAAAACCAAAAAAAAACCCATCAGATTAGATTAAAAATCCTTGGCAGGTATCCTTTCATACTTTCAGGGAGACTTGAGCTTCCAGCTCAAAGAAGTTGCTGTGTGATAAGTTTGTGTGCCAGTTGTTTAATGTTAATGGGCTCATGTCCTGTTCTTTGCCTCTAGGAAATAAATTGGGATTTAAGCTATCTTATAAGTCTCTAAAATCTAAATTAACACAGTTGTGAACTGTTCATGCATTTAGGCCCTGAGACCTGGATCCAGATGTTACGTCCAGAGTCTATTGTATTAATGCCACACTATAAATTACATGAGAAACAAGGAAGAAAACAAGTTTAGATCTCCAAGTAAAGCTCATTTCCTAATTCATTTAGGGCAAGTTTTAAAAATAATAAAAAGTGCAAGTGTTATACCCTGCTTTCTGAGGAAACAAAGCTTATGTGGTCATGCTGTGTGCCTCTGCTGACTGCCAGCCTCTTACCTCCTCCCTTTCCCCCAGTAACTTCTGAAACTCCTGGACAATTTCAAACAGATTTGACAGGAGTAAAGGTCTCAGAGATATCAGGTTCCTACTAGTTTCATGGAAATAGGTGCCTGGATGGAGAAAAAGAGACCCTATTCATGTGCCTGCTTTGGAAAAAGCTGTGGAATGAGATCAACTGTATTATTAGACACTAGCAAATCCTCACGGGAGAGAGAAGTTATGAATGCATTAAATAAGGGAAAAGCTTTGACTGGATTTCTCACCTTTTTAGACATTAGGGGATCCAGCACAAGAGTCATAGCCATGGGAAACCAGCCTTCAGTAGTTCCATTGCTCACAGACCTGCTGCCTGCTCAGCGAGGTGGGAACACATCTGATCCTGCCTGGAGCCATGGAATTAATGAGAGAAACAGGAAAAAAAATAAATGAAGGTTCTTTAAGGGTGTCCTGCTTCAGTCCTCTTTGTAACCAAACTTCAGAGGCTGAGGGGTAGCAGGGAGCTGAATGGACAATATTGCCTGAAATACAGAAGGGAGTGATAAAAAGAGGGGAAGCGTAGAAGAGGAATAAATCATTTGGGGTGCATGCATAAAATGCAAACCTGACAGTTCCTGTGTGGTGAAATAGTAATTTCATCCCAAATCCAACAAAATACTTGATTTGTTGGCTCTTCACATAATCATGTTATCACTCCTTGTGGAACTGTAAGGTATAGTTGTCTGTTCCACATTTATTGCTCTAAAAACGAACTTGTACACCTGATTTTTATATATTTTTTGCCTTTGGCTTCTTTACTCCAATTGCTTTGATTTTTATTTTTTTTTTCGTGGTGAAGTGAAACAATTTATGTGATTGCCATTGGGGGGAAAAAAAAGGGAAAAAGTGGAAGAAATACCTGATGTTACAGGTGCTGAGTATTACCCCACCACAGTTTGTTTTAGTATTTAGTGTATTTCTAATTTTAAGGGATTCAGTTGTGCAGTGGTCAAAAAAATTGGTGTGGGGGGGCGTGGAAATTAGTGGCAGCTTTCTGTGGCTTAGCACCTTGAGAAATGAGCATTGATGTAGTGCAAATGGTCTGCAACTTAGTTCCTGTATTTTTTGGAAATACAGGTTATTTTTGACAAAGATAGGATTTTTATATAAACATATATGTGTGTGTATACATATATACATACATACATATACATATACATATACATATATATATACATATATATATATATATGTTTAAGGTTAGTTAGGAGGAAGTGCTCTCATGAGCAATATTTTTTAGACTAAGCCTGAAAAAATGGTTACAGAGCACTCTGAGGTAGTGGAATCACAGCCTGGGTAGATCCTGACCAGACCATGCCACAGCTGTCAAAATTCAGTAGCTAAAGACCCTTTCAGCCTGGGTGGGATTAAGCTTCACAGAAGTAGCTGATTGTATAGATATGTGAAATATGGTGTTTCTGAAGAGTGTAGAGATTAAACAAGGAAGTTTTCTAAAGGCTTTAAGGAAAGACATATAGATATAGTGCCATTCATGAAATAAACCCAGTAGTTACTTGCTGAGTAGGTGTTTTTGGTACTCTAACCTATTTCCATGCTTGTTTTTTTTCCATTGGGGGGGATATTTAAGAATTATCTGATGTTCTTACTATTTTCATTTACCATTTTTAATTCCAAAACTGTATGAAGAACCAGGCATCCTAAAATGAAGAACCAGGCATCCTGATGATATCCTGATGATGCTTACACAAGGTAGATGTTACAGGGTTAAAGGAAAGGAATGAAACACACAAATAGATTTATGTCATATTTGAACATTATCAGTATTAAAGTCTGTGTCTGTTTTCTGTAGGTTTTCACTGTGTACATCGACATGGTTTATATTTGAAATTAAATGTTCTGGTTGTTAACAGTCAAGAAATGCAAGCTGGAATTGAGAGGAAGGTTGTGTGGTATGAGGGATAGAGAAAGTAACATGTATGTAGCCAAAGCTGTATAGAGCTTTAGTCCAACATAAAAATATACTGGCTGAGAAAATAATTAATCTATAAATTGTGGAGTCTGAACATGGCAGAGGGAAAAGAACACTGTAAGCCAGGGAACAGAGTATGTCCTAGAACAAATGGCTACAAATTGGGCGTGTGTGTGTGTGTTGAGGAGACAAATCAGGAAAAAATAACTCAGCTACACCAATGAGATGGAGAAAATCTTTTGTAAAGTTAAATTCCTGCATGAGGGGGTTTATATGACAGGCTTATGTGACACTGTTTATTGTGATTGCACAGAGTTGCAGGCCCCACAAAAAATGATGCTCAGAGCTCATTCCCAGTCAGTGACTCCGTGGAGGGTTTCAGGATCAGAGCCTGATCAGAGCTGAGCATAAAGGTGGATGAGGGGTGGAAGGAGCAACAGAGCCTTCAGGGTGTTCTAGTAGCTGGTGATATTCCCAATTTCTCTGTAGTTTTCCTCCTTGCACCCCAATCCTTATGGGGCCCAAAGTGCCATGAGTGTGTGGGGTTGAGAGCGTGAGGAACAGTGGAACGCTCTCCAAAAAATACTTGGGAACTGCTCCCATGCAAAATAGTGAAGGCAGAAGGAATTTAATTTCCACTGGACGTGGAGCTGATAGGATGGCAATTCTAGAGGTTTTTGCAGTGTGTGGTAAAAAACCCGAGAGAAATACCAATCACTTACGTCAGCTGTTTTGCTCTAGAGTAGTTGTAATGCCTTCGTCAGGAGGGAGGTTTGTTTCAGGCAAGATTTTTGTGTTCTACTTGTTTTTTGGAGGTTGGTGATCATATTTTTACACCGTCTGATGTAACCTGCCAGATTTCTTGGCTTCCATGGTGCTGTGTAATTTTTTCTAGCTTCCTAGAGTTTGCTCTTACAAAAGCAACTTCTGCTTTCACGTTGTCATCACTGTATTGTGCAAGTCTAGTGTACTCGTTTTATTACCACACCCAGGGATGTCATAGTTACTGCTGAATGATTTCCCTCGAGATAATAGTGGCACAGCTTTAAAAAATCAAGACCACTCAGTGATTGACTTAAAAAATAAAAATGGTATAATGCTTTCCAGATTCAAGCTTGTAACAATACTTTCTTTGTGTGAGTGTCAGCATCATTCATTTGTAGGTCATATTCTTTAACCCTGTACATGAATTTTCATTAACATTTTTCTCTTTTAAATTCTTAGGTATTTTCATAGTGAAAGCTTATTTTTATCCAAATGTTGATTCTACCTTATTTCAGAGTCTGTGGAGTAGGAGAGGTAGCTGATATTTAACAGGGAATCACAGCCTGTCTGTCTTGCAAGAGCTCCAGCTCTCAACTGAGAAAAAGAAGCTGCTGTTATCTCACATGCAAGGCACAACTTCCTTTTCTAACAATTCCTTTGGAATGAAATTAACTCAAGTCTAACTACTTTTAATTAAGACATTCAGACTCTATAGTAAAGAATTTGCTTTCAGTATCAGCAGTGGACTAGGGCATGGGTAGCTCACCTGTACAGCTTTTAACATCATCTCCTAGCAGGATTTTTCTAGGTGGCCACAGAGCTGGTCAGGAGGATTGGGGCACCTCTGCTGCCAAAACAGGCTGAGAAAATTTGATTTGTTCACCGTGTGAAGGAGCAGGTTGTGTGGAAACCTCAGAGCACCTTCCAGTGTGTGAGTGGGCTACAGGGAAAGGACTCTGCACTGGGTACTGGAGGGACAGGACCAGGTGGAATGGGTAGAAATTAAAAGAGGGGACATTTAGGTGAGATACTGGAATTGTTCCCTGGCAGGGTGGGCAGGCCCTGGCACAGGGTGCCCAGAGCAGCTGGGGCTGCCCCTGGATCCCTGGCAGTGCCCAAGGCCAGGCTGGACATTGGGGCTGGCAGCTCCTGGGACACTGGGAGCTGGCCCTGCCATGGCACTGGATGGGCTCTGGGGTCCCTTCCAACCCTCCACATTCTGATTCTGTGATTCTGTGCTCAGAACAGCGCAGTGACAAAAGGATTTGTTGTTGAGTGGATCTGTAGGGCTTTCCTGCTCCAGCACAGTGGTCACAGCTGCTTTCACAGACTGCAGGTCTCCAAGAAACCAGACAGGGACTGCACAGCTGCTCCATGCTGGTGGGCTGCTCTGGAATTTATTTTTTTCCCCCCTCAAATTCTTCTTGAATATTTCCCTGGTGAAAGGATATTGCTTGAGCAATACCTTGCAGGTGGCAGCATCTGTCTGCATGGATGTAGGTGTTCCTGGGTGTGCTAGCTCAGTCTGAAATTCTGTTTTAGGGGCAGAGCACAGGGATCTCTGTGTCTCACTCAGAGGCAGGAGGAGTGGAAGCTGAGTGAGAGCCTGTAACAGGCCATACAAGGTTGGCTCATATGATGAAACCTCTATCATTCACATGCTGGGAGTATTTTCATTTGAAAATCAGACTGAAGTATTTGTCAAGTGTGCTCTCTCCAAAAATTGTTAATTAGTCTTCAAAACAGAGAAGGAAAAATTGAAATACTGTGGGTTAAGATTTAATAGGAAAGAGGCTCACAAGTACACACAACATATATATCTATAAATACATCTATATCTATATCTATATGCTCTACCCTGCCAGGACAACAAAGGACAGAATCTATCTAATTTTTTTTTCTTTTTCCTACCTTCTGGAAGTATAGAATTCCTTAAATATATTGTGGATAAAAAATACTGTTAGAAAGGGTTGTTGGAATATTTTACTAATAGAGAAAGAAATCACAGCCAGCAAAGCAGATGTAATGAGAGTTTCCAGCATGATTTTTTTTTCTTATAGACATAGTGAAAAATTGTTGTTATTGGAAATAAGCTGACTGTTAGTGTTTATCTTAAGAATCTGACTCAGAAGAGAGGCATTGCTGGGTGAAAGTCCTCCTTCCAGTGCATAACTTCTGATAATTATTGTCTTAGATATGATAACTGTCTTTTTTAATGTAGTAATGCAAAGATTATATAGCAGATCTGTGTTATTTCATGCAAAATTAAAATTCACTCTCAGTATACAACAAAGTAACTTTAAGTTTTGGAATCTTCTGTGAAAAATGTGTTGTGTCATTTTTTAATAACTGTTATTTTCTTCTGTGAAGCATGTCTTCCTGTAAGCATAAGCATCTAGAAGAAAAACTGAGAAACTTTTCAGTTATTTCTGTAATATTTTGTGTCTTATTGTTTGAGATCACTTCTTCCCTCATCTCTAGAATACAAGCAGTGGGCAGGGTGAGAGGTCAGTGGAAAATGACATTTTTGTAATAACCTTCTAATTGTTTTTATTTCTCAAGTTCAAAATACAGGCCTGGTGGATATGTGATGACTGTGATTTCTGATTAAGGGAACAGAGTTTTCTGAATGCTTCTGTGTTCATCTTCCTGCACTTGTAAGAACATAAAAAATTTTAAAAATAAAATGCCAACAAACAATGAAGCAGAAACTGAAGGGCAGCAGTGTATCAGTCACAGTCAGTCAGTTGTCCCCTGGGACCTCTACCAGATCTACTCCTTCTCTGTATAAATGAAGTGTTTAGTGCTTCAGTGTTTTACATAATGTTTTCTTGAATGATCTGAAAGGGGAAGTAGAAAGCACATTAGTTACATCTGCAGATGATGCCGAGCCAGAGAGCTACAGCAGCTGTAAGGATGGTGAGAAATTTAAATTCATCTGGGGAGCAGCAACGTGCAGGAATTTACAAAGCTAACAACAACAACAAAAAATTAAAATTCACCGTTACAAATTTACAAAATCACCTTGGAAACGTGATCCAAACCAAAGACGTGTTGCTTGTCAGATTAGCTTAGTGAGGTGTTAATGATGTTTTCTTTCACTCCTGCAGTACCAAGAGCTGTTTATCTTGATATCCCACCCAGTTAACTGTTTGTTATGGTATCCTGATCTTTAACCACTTCCACTGCATCTCCCTAGAACTGTCTGCAGTTTCCCTACTGTGGTTTTGGTGATGAAGGACAAATAACTGGACTGTTTCTTGCTTTAGTTGCAAGGAAAATCTTAGCAGTGTTGTGGGAAAAACTAACATCTCCTTTTGAATAAGAATTTAAATTGAATTAATTTTAAATTAAATTTAAATTTAATTTAATCCTTTTCCCCCACTGAAAAACACTGAATTCTGTTAAAATTCTGTCTGCAATTTACACGCCAGTCCCAAATTCAGAGTTCTTGGATGCAAAATTGTGTTATTTTGTCATCTTCTCCTCTACCGGTCCGCTTTCCAGTTCGGGGTGCCAGCATGACTCAAAAGCAGAGCTGCCTGGAGATTTCATTTCTCTTGACGTTGTTTTAGTGCCTTTGGGAATTCAGTGGGCCTGGCTGCCTTTCTGCCTTATCAGCCTCTCAGCCCCGGGCTCCTGGTGGGGCAAACGCCACCGGGCTGTAATTAGCCGAGATAGCAGCGTTGCTATTGTTAGTGCTGACATCTCTGTGTGTTCAATAGGTGCTGGAAAACAGTTCCATGCTGGAGGAGCTGCCTGCCAGAAGGGGATTTTGGTTTTCTTGTGATGTGTGAGGGAGGCAGAGCACCAGCACGCAGTCCAGGATCATGGAATCACTGGGTGCTTTGGGATGGGGGGCACCTTAAAGCCCATCTCATTCCTTTTCCATGGGCAGGGACACCTTCCGCTATTTCAGCCTGTCACATTGGTTTTCTTTCAATTAGGGCTGTATCCAAACATTCTGTGTTTCCCTGAAGGTAGTTGCATAATGTGTTCCCCACAGCCGTCCTAAATTAAGATTAGATGACTGTGGGAGGAGGGAAGATACAGAAGAGTTTTGCAGAAAACCTTACTATTTTTTTTTCCCTTTTTTTAGTTGATTTGTCAGCACCTGCATGATAATTTTAATCCTCCTGGTGATGGGCTTGCTCTGCTCACCTTTGTGGGCCTCCTAGAAATGGTCCACAGGTCTCAGTTTCTAAGACACAGAAGAAGGACAGTTAATTTTATCGTGAGAAAGTAGGTAATAGCCAATTGCTTTGCATAAAGACTGAACTAAAGAGTAAACTAAAGCTTGACCATCCGTGTTGGACTTCAACACCTGCAAATTTGGGCACATAGCCTGTGTCCCTGTAGCAGTGCTGGGGGTTTTTAATAATTACAATTGCTTTTGGAGTGTCTGCTGTGTGTCTGGCGTGATTTTGGTTGTGCAGTGGTACCAGGCTTTCAGAATAATTCTACTGCTGCTCACTTTGACCTGTTTTAGGATTATGCATTTTTCATTCTTTTTGTGCACTGAAAACTGTAATTTGTTTGTCTTGATTAAATATGCTTGCCTGTACCTGATCTCAGTTGAATATATTACGGCGTAAGACAAAAATTATGTGCCCTCTTTGCTATTTCCTTCACGGTAAAAGGTTGTGATCCTATTTATCTGTGCTACTGTGCCTCTCTATCTCTGTGAATTCTTTATCCAAATTGTGTGGTGGTGGCTTGCAAGTGATGAAAAACAGTTTCCTTTACACAAATGTCCATCTTTGTTAATGCTGTCAGACAGCAAGTGTGATGTTCAGGGAGTGCACACCAATCTGTGGGCTACTGATAGTGTAATCTAATTTCCAAAAATAAATTAAAAGCATCTTTTCATCTGTAGCTATCAGATGCGTGCCAGCTAAAGACAACAGCGCTTTAGAGACAGCACATGTGTATTTGGTGGCTAATTGGAAATTAAACCTTTGGGTTTTACACATTTTCTGACAGACTGACCTTGCTGAAGGAGGTCAGGATGGTATCATGTGGCAAAGACTTCCCCAGATAAAAGGTCTGTGTGGAAGCACTGTTGCTCATTTCAAACAATGTCTTTGGAAGCTTTGTGAGCAGCTTTTACCTTTACCAGCCAAAACTCATTTAGTGTTAAGGTGTTAGTGAAAGTTAAATTTTAAAAAGTTAGCAAACAATAGGCATTTTTTAAATAGATGTCTTTTATGTAATTTTCCATGCCTTCTCAAGTAAAATGGGAAAAAAAACCAAATCAAATTGCATTTCTGATTTTAATAGGTGAGGTGCCACAACAGCGTGAACTTCCCTGGTGTGTACCACTTACATTTATGCTTTTTTATAGGATGTTATAGCTGTATATAGTTACTGTATATACAGTATATAGTTTCAAGCTGAAAAGATGGGTAATACTTCTCTCCACAGGGAAATGCCAGAAAATTTATGTCAGTCTTTTTGATAATCGCAAGATACGAGAGACGACCCCTTCTCCTTCTTCCACTCCTTCAAACTATTGTGTTGTATATTAATGTGTATCCACCCAGATTTGCATGGTTGTAGCTCAGCTGGCGCTGGTTTGTATGTATGGCTGAGCTATTCTTCCTTTGACATGAAAAAAACAACAGTTTTCTGTTGTTTGTCCCAGACCAGGCAAAACAAAATATGTTCAGACCTCCTGTATGTCCTGTATGGCATCCCCATTGCTGAAAGCACACAGTGGTTCATTACAGATCCTTTAATCTCACTGAGTTGATGGGGCTGCCTGTTTAATTGAAGGAGTCTTCGTATGATTAAGAACTTATTGTCTGAGCCCTGGAGGTGGCAACTTGTTGGGTAGATTTTTCATATTAGCTGCAAATCCCAGAATAGTTTGTTTTTGGAAGGTTCCTGTGGAGCTCCCTCAGGCCAGGCCGTGCCCAGCTGGGGCTGCCATGGCTCCACACAGGGACACTCCAGGCCCTCCCTGGGCAGCTGTTCCAGGCCTCTGCCCCTCCATGGACACAAGTTCTTCCTCCTGCCGGGCTGCCGCTCGCTGCCCTTTATTTTATTCTCGGCAGCGCCCGGCAGAGCCCGGCCCCGTCCTCTGGCAGCCCTCGGAGATGTTTGTGTGGATCCACGGGATCCCCTCTGGGCCTTCCCTTCTCCGGCCTGGCCGGGCCCGGCTCCCGCAGCCTCTGGAGCTGCTGCAGACTCCTTCTCAATATTGTGGCCCTCTGGAAATAATTAGCATGTAGATTATTCCACATATTTCTCCATTCTCTGCATGACAAATTTATTGTCCCCCTTTGAACTGGAGGGCTGTAAGGTATTTCTTACGCTTATTGGAGACGTGTTCAAGTTTACTAGAGCAAAGCCTCATCAAAGTTTCTTGTACAGTTGAAATAACTCATTCTTTCCTTGTGTCCCAGTTCAGACTTGGATCTCTGAAGCTGCAGGAAGTCCCAAGGCCAGCAGATGTGGTCAAGGAACTCCTTGTTTACTGCCTGGACAGGCTGGGAAAGCTGCAGGCCAAAACTGAGCATCTGCAGAGAGAAAATGAAAAGCTTCTCAGCAACTCTAGCGATGCGGAGAAGAGGTGAGTTCCCAGGTGGATCCACAGGTGACACCTGAGAAGCTCAGCAACAGTTGACAGAAATGTTTATGCATTTGAGACATGTTTTGAGCTCAGTTATCCACAGCCTATGTGGTTGTGGATATCCTCCCTTTGACAAAGAAGCAACTGATACTAAAAAGCTTGCAGTTAAAGGTGGTTTTAGCTTATGAGTTAGCAAAAACTCCCAAACACCTAAATTAGCTTCACTTTCTTTAGGAAGCCTTTTCATTAACATTATTTTTTGTAACTCTTAGGACTGGCAGTGTAAATTATATACATTTTTGTGTGGGGAATAAATTGCTGTTTCTTCCATCTGTTTTCTTTGTTGAAGAAGCAGGAATTGAAAAATGAGTGCAGTATTACAGGGAAAAGTACCATTATTTTTCAAGAGATTTTTGTAATTGCTGTTGCATTTACAACCTGAATTGTCAATCATTCTGTAGTGAAATAATCTATGCCTGTTTCACTGATCATAGAACTGTTAGAGCAGAGCAGTCAGAGATTTATCTTGCTTTTCTGTTGCTTTACCTGAAAAAACACACAATCTAGGAAGATTGATGAAAGAATGCAGCTAATTTGTGTTAATTTACCTTGAAAAAGAGAGCCAACTTTTGGGAGGAGTTAGTTTTGTTTCCCTCTCATTAAAATGAGTAACAGTTTCTCCTGACAGTCTGCCTGACAAGCAAAGGGCCTCCCCTAAGTAGTGTTTTACTGCTTAACAGTGTAATTGAACAATAGTGTATTGTATAACCCGTGTTCTGTACTGCATTACACGCTGATGTGTAAGAGGCATTAGTGCTTGTATCAATTTCCATGGTGGGGTGGCACTTTTTTTACAGAGTACCCCAAAGAAAAGGAGGAAAAAGGAAAAAAAAAAATATATATATATAAAAAATCAGAGCTGTGTGACTTTGTTCTCAGTGCAAGTTGGTGGATTTATTTATCATGTTTATCTTTTCGAGATACATGAAAAATGGATATTAAAAATATGCAGTGAAGGTTTTATGGTCAGCAGTCTTTGGCCATGTCTGTTAAATGCAGAACAACAATAATTCA
>NC_031799.1:72880551-72937632 GCF_001522545.3 Parus major | reverse complement strand
TTTTGTTTTATTTCATTTTTTAAAATTAGTTTGGCGTGGTGTTTTTTTAAAATTCTTTTTACCACAGCCCAGTTCTAGCCTGCTGTCTCCTTTTGCTGCTTCAGCTCCAAATGCTGAGAGTTGCCCCGAGCTGAACAAAGCTGTGCCTGTCTTTGTTCAGGAGGCAGGATTTCAGGATTTGCATCCTGCACCACTCACGGTGCTGAGTGGTGAAACATCAAATACGGAGCACGTGGTGTGGGGAATTGCGCTCCTGCCTCGCCCGCCAGCCCTGCAGCAGCTCCCTCTGCTCACAGCCTCTCTCCTCAGGACTTCATTAGAATTAAAACATAGCAGGCAGGCTTCTGAGAGCTGCTTTTGTGCCCCTCAGTCGTGGAGCACTGGGTGGAATTATTCAATCATCCCATTTCCATCTCCCTGTTCGGATTTTCTTGCCCATCACGGAGGTTTTGGTGAGAGAGTGGCTGCCTGGGGTTGGGTGTGTGTGTCTGTGTGTACACACCTCAGGGATGGATGAGTTAAAATGTCAGTGCAGAACAGCTGCTCTCTTTATTTCATAGAGAAAATTCAAGGCTGATTAGTTCCAGGTCAGGTTGGACACTGAGGCTTGGAGCAGGCTGGTGGAAGGTGTCCCTGCCCATGGAACTGCCTGGGCTTTAAGGCCCCTCCAACCCAAACCCATCTGTGATTCCCTAATACTGGAGGTGGCAAATTTTAAGTAATAATAACCTATATCTAAATAATTCCTTCAACAATAAAAATCCAATTTCTGGTTTGGGCCTGGGGTCTGTATTTTTTTATCAGGTGTCTAAAACTTGTGTAGACAAGCCAAATTCAAAATAGCTGCCACTTTATGTTGTGGTCAACTGCAGTGACAGTATATTTAAACCACAAGCAGATTATAAAAATGCAAGCTAGGTACTTTGGGCTTGAAACTGGGCCTTCAGCATTAGCTCATCAACATTCCATACCATTGCCAGTGCTGGGGGAAGGGTGAATCTGAAATGCAAGGGAGCAATGCTGTGAGATTGGGAATTATTTTAGAGCACTGGGAGCAGGGATGAATACCAGAGGTGCTGAGTTCTTTCCTTCTTGGTCTTGGATCGTGAAGGTTGCCACTAATAATTAAAGAAATGCCATTAAGTTTCATGGCTCATGTTCACCTCTGTAGAGCATTTGTGATTGCTCTGTGTTGGGTACCAGTCAAAATCTTGTTTTTATATTATGAATTTCTCAGTTCATTGTTTGTCACAGTCCCTGCCAGTGTGTGTTTTTAGTGCAGGATTTTGGATGCTTGTAACCTTTGGCTGCAATTTGGCATGTGAAAAGCATTTCAGAGAGACCTGAGGATGCAGAAATTGGGATGCAACACTCCAGCAATTAAACCCCATTTGGGTTCTTGGTGCTGGGAGGTTGTCTGTGAGATGAGCAGCTCCTGCAGTTGGCCTGGGGAGATGGTGTCTGAGGCACACAGGGCACACACAGGCAGCAGCACATGAGGAATGGCAATTAAAGTTTGTGTTTGCAGCCATGAAACCCAGCCAGCTCTGCTCTGTGCTCACCTAGCTCAGGTGGTGAATGCCTCAGTGAATGCTCACCACCTGCACAATTTCTGCATCTCTGTCCCCAAAACCCTTGCCTTTTGTCAGTCTCTTTTAAAGTATCAGATGTGCCATATAACAGTGTATTTTAAAGGCTCATAACCTGCAAGTACAGCATTAATGTGGTGCTTTTGTAATATTCAGTGCTTTTACATTGAGTGTTTTGCAAAATTACTGCCATTCTGTGCCTGGAGAATGTATTTGGATGTGGATAGCTTTGAATAACGAGGGAAAAAAAAAATCAACAAAAGGTGTTCATGTAAATGAAAACAATCATATGAGATTAACTGATGGCATACTACTAATGGGTTTTGCCCAGAGGGAAGAGTTAATATTCTAATTCTAATATTCAAGATGCTGATTTTTTTCTCCAGAGAGTGAAGAAATTGGCCAGTCTTGCAGTTGGTTTCTCCACTGTACTACTCACAGTCCAGGCAGCATCAGCTTTACTTCACTGGAAGTTTCCATTCACGTGGGTTTTCATCAGGGGATGTCTTTGCAGCACTTGAGGCCATCACTGAAATTGTCTTAAATGGCACTTTTTTGGCCAAGTCAGCCACATTTCTCATTGTTTGAATCAGCCTCAACTGCTCCAACACAAGCCCGTGCCTTGGCAAAGCAAAGGCAGAGAGCAACCGCTTTCCCTGGTTTATGTGTGGGAGAGGGGATTATTCTACAGGATTTGATACAGACAAGATTAGCATATTTTAGACAAAATCCTTTTTTCCCCCCATTTTTATGTATACAGAAATAATTAGTATCAAGCATGTCCAGGCTCTTCTGGGCCCTGCATTAGAGTTTATGATTCTTTATGAATTGTCTATTTATTCCCCACTAAACAGTTAACTTCCCTTTTGTAGGTGGAAAGTCTCCTGGTAGTTGATTAGTACCTATGATCTTTCATTTAGGAATTATTGAACTGATCTATATGGTAATGATGTTCTGCTATTTGCATTTAAATTAGATGAATTATTTATCAACTATCAAGCATATCCCTAAAGCATTGAACAGTAGGCTTAATACTTCATGAGATTTTTTTTTTTTTTGCTATTGTCTTGCTTCTTACATCATATATGGTTTTGATCTGTGAACAAAATAATTAGTATTTATGTAGGAAGTCTGTTGAAATCTCTTGCCTTATAAATTAGTATTTTTAAAGTCTGTTGCATTAATAGCATAATAAGACTTCTAAACTTTTTTACAGCCTTGCACAGGCTGTTGAAAGAAATGTTTTTAAGTTATGACTATTTACTATATTTACCATGATCAGTAAGATTATTGAGATGTTTATTTGCTTCTTGTGTACACAGCTAATAAAATGTTTGTGGTTCAACCCAAGAACTGAAAGGTTATGAAATACAAGAATTAAATACAGAATTACATTTGCCACAAATCACTTAATTTGTTGTGCTCAGGTTTGCTTGTATTCCAGTTTTTCTTATCAGATTTTATACAACCATATTCTTAATTTAATACTCCCATTGTGCTTCCTTTTATTGACATTCATCTACCCACAGGTGCACACTAAAATTTTTTAAAACCTGAAATACATTTTCCTCTGAAGTTATTAAGATCTTCTAAAAATTTTCATATTTTGGTATTTTCTTTTCCTCTTCAAATATATTTCACACCTGTGTGTGGTCCAGATTTGAGACCTGTCCAGGTGAATCATATCTGTTTATAATTTCATTATGTCTGTCCCGCTAAGGTATGCCCACTGTTGTGATTCAGCATTGAAAATAAAGAACATTTGCCTATTTAAATTTTAGTTGTTTCAGATGGAGGTGTGCAAGAACCTACCAAAAAAAAAAAAAAAAAGGCATGAGGAGAAAGGAGATTCACATCTGGGATCTTTTACCTTTTGGAAGGAGAGTTCATTGCACTTCTCTGTGGAAAAACAACAAGAAGAAAATAGCTTATTCTGGCCTGTTTCAGACACAAGGTGCTGGAGCAGCCGTGCGTGGTTTGGAGTGGGGATTCCTGGCTGGCCTCATGACAGAATTGTCTTCTAGGAAACAGAAGAGCTGGTGTAACAGTTAATTTTGTGCTGCAGGCTGGAAAAATGCGTGGAAGCTAAAGAGGAGCTGGAGGCAGACCTTTATAGCAAGTTTGTTTTGGTGCTGAATGAAAAGAAGGCAAAGATAAGAAGCTTGCAGAAGTTGTTGAGTGAAGCTAAAGAATCTGCAGTGGATGCCAAATGCGCAAGGTATTTAATTTCCCTGAGTTTCTTGGTGTAGTACTTGGTGCATATTTGAGTTTAGCTTAGTTCAGTTTCCATTTCCTTGGCCCTGACAGTGAGTGACAGTTCTTCCTGGCTGAGTGCTGGGTTATCCAAACCAATCCTGGAAGTCATGGAAGAGGAGGATTCTTTCTGGCATCCTTGCAAGCAGCAGCATATTGCTGTGGGTGCTGTAGCCAAGAAGTGAGTGTTTGATGGATCTGTCCTGTTTTCTGCTGAGCTGCAGCTGATTTTCCAATCAGATCATGTCCCTGCCCTTTCCATAGGTTGTAATTCCGTACATATTCTCCCTGAATTATTTAATTCCTTTGAGAAACAAAAATATCTTAATTTCTTTTCCTTTTTTTGATGTTTTTAGGGGTAGTGTAGCTACTACTCAGATGGTTATAAAGAGGGAAAACAACTATGATGCCAGCACTGATGAGGAAAGTGAAAATCCAGCACGGGCCTCGTTGCCATCAGGTAAGACAGAGAGCATTGTCTTTGTGTGATATCACAGACAGGCTTTGTGTGAATAAACCTTAAGGAAGGCAAAATACTACCTGACAGATTGCTCTGTGACAAGCCAGCCAGCAAGCCTTAAAAATACCTCTCCTGAAGCAGAGTACAATACTGGCATTTTCAAATTAGAGAGGGGAGGTTTAAAAGCATGTTGCACGAGTGAAGGCACTGTCATTTCTTGCAAAGTGACAAATTACACACTTTGTGGAACTAATGACAGTCTAACAGTATCTGAACCATCAACAATTCCATTTTAAATTCTAGGAATCATGATGTGTGTGCCGTGATTGATAAAGTGCAAAAGGTAGCTCCTGACAGTTTCAATAGCGTTTAAAAAGGGGAAGGAGAGGAGATTTAACAGCTATAAAAAGAGCTGTGTGCATAAATGGAATGAAAATGTATTTATAGCAGAATCCACTTTAATTTGTCAGAGAATTTTTGGCCTTGTGAAGATGCTCATGAAACGTAATCTGATGAATTTTTCCAAGACTAGAGCCTTGTAAAGTGTGTGGGATGCAGTGATGGCCCATTATAGAGTACAAGATACTTAACTGTGAATCAGAATTTTGGCATGTTTGTGAAAAATGAGTGGGAATACACGAGGAAAATGCTGTCCAAGTTGCAAAACTGCATTGAGAGTTGCAATATGGTTATATAAATGTATAGCTATATACATATGTGTACAAAAATACATACATAAACTTCCCTGCAGGTCTGCAAAGTAATCTATGGGTGTCTCAGTGGGGCTTTTTATTTCCACCACAGGTAAAGTTAATCCAGACAAAAATGTGTTCCTGTAAAATAGCAATTTTCTGTGCTCATTGGGAACCAGAAGTGTTCAGGACCCTGTTGCCAGTGGCTAACAGCTTTGTCACTCATGTGGGCCTGTTTGCTGGAATTTATGGCTTCATATGAAATGGGCAGAGCTTCAGACAAGTGGAGGGAATTGTGATCACAGAAAGAAACCATCTAATGTTGCTCTGTGCTCTCCAGAAGTCTTTGCTGTCAGGTGGTAATTGGTCAGTTCAGGTAACATGATGAGAAATACTTTGTTTAGTGGAAAGGTAGGGAAAACTGGAAGGTGTTTCTAAATTCAGTGGGGCCTAACTAGCCCAGTGAGAGTTTTGAGACAGAGATATGTTTTTAATAATGAAAACAACACCCACTGCCCTGCTGAGGCCATCATGAGGGACCAGTCTGATCAGTGTTACAGGAAAACACACTGTGCTTTTATTCGAGGTGCAAACAGAAAATGTACTTTCTTTTGCCTTTGAGGGATGCCATCCTCAGGGTTTTGGTCCTGAGTGGAAGAGTTCAGATGCAAAATTTGCAGATAACATCAAGACCATGAAGTAAATGCTTTGGGTAACACACTTGAGTTTTTCAAGGCACTGCTGAGTATCCCTGAGGTCATTTGGTGCTTTTCCTGTGTGCACAGCTTTCTCTCTCAGTGAACAAGGGGAAAGCACCTCTGGGTGCTGAATACCTGCAGTCTGCCCTAGAATGTTCACACTCAAAAAGAGGCAAACCATTTCTTTATGGAGAAAATAGTGATTCAGGGATGAGTGCAATGAGTGGACAATGAAGCTCAAAGCTGCATGAAACATAAGGACTGTAAGACATAAAACAGATAATATTTGGGTTTTTTTTCAGTTTGTCTTAGTTTTCCTATCTCCTAGTCCATCACTGTGTTTCATTCCCTTTTGGACTCGAAATGTCATTGCAGGAGTCAATGAGAATTAGAAGATCATTGGGGTTGTTTTAGTTGATACTGGTGAAACCCACAATCAAGAGAGAAGATCAGAATTAAATCACTTCTTTGAAAGAAAGTGAAGGCAGGTGTGTGTCAGCACATGTTGATGCACACAGTAAAAATGTGTTTGTATATGCAGATGTCCAAATAATTCACTGTTAATTGAAAAAGCAGCAGTGCTTAGCAGGTGATTGGGAGGGGAAAACTTATTACCACAACATAATTCTGATCTAGCAACTCATGGGGATGTTACACAGAAGCTATGAAATCCAGACACTGCAAAATCAGCGAAAAAACATCAGGATTTGTTGAACTGCAGAGTTTAAAACTCTGTCTGAAGGTTTTTCTTAACCACCAATAGTTGTTCTTCCTGGATTTTTGGGGCACTCAAATACCATGGTGTTTCAGTGGATATGGGAGAAAAACCTGCTGATGTTTATTAAAAGAAAATGGAATGACTTCCCTAGTTATCAGTCTGGTGTTGATCTGATGCAAATATTGTAACAAGACCCAGTGAAGAAAAATATTAAGAAAATTAAGTAAGAATGATTAATTGCAATCTTTGTAAAGGGGCAGAATCTTAAAGTTTACCTAAAATTTCTTCTTTTTTTGGTATTTCCAGTACTGTTTGTAGGTTTGAGTTATGGTTTCCTTTCTCACATCAGTTTCTGCTTCATAGCTTAAAACAAAGATCAACTCAGACATGGTAGTTTTTGTCTTGCCTACACACCGATGTAGTTAATGCTTTGTATTGTAAATTAAGAAATTAAAATTGAATTAGTGAGTATTTTAAAGCACTCAGAAATACAGCTGATGAGAATTACACCCCTTAGAAGTAGTGCAACATTTATAAATAAGAATACATTTGTAGATAGAAGAGCTTTTCCCATCATGCCGTGAGCAAGGGAGGAATTTATTTGAAGTCTTATTTAGGGCTGTGAACATGAGTTTGAGAAAGGCACAGAACTCCAGCTCTCACTGCAGTTTAATAAATTCTGAAGCAGCAGCTACAGATGACATGTCAGGTCCTTGAAATGCCTGTGAACTCCTGCTTGAGAGAGGAAGGAAGAGGTGAAGGAAATCCTGCTGCTGTTCATGGATGGAGGGTCAGAAATGTTTCTTGGGAGCAGGACAGGGTTAGTTTTGAATCTGTGAGTTACCAAAGCAAGATGTAGTTTTTGTTTCCTCTGCTGGTGCTTCAACAAAATTCCCCCATCTGGAGCAGACCTGGAAATGCCACAGGAGGTGTGGAGTGGGATGAGGCTGTGGTTCCCTTCATGTGCTGGTGCCAACTGGACACAGTTGTTCTTTAAGGGGAAAATAAAAAACCAAACCACAAACCCCAGAAGTTGCCAGCCCGTGTTTCCCTTAGCCCGCAGGAGTGAGTGGGTGACTCAGCATGATGCCACCACACTGATGCAAGATGTTTCTGTCACTTTGGGATACAGAAACACTTACTCTGGTTAAGGACAACCCAGCTGTTACCAATTCCTCTTTCTTCCATTCTGCACTGAATTTTACTGGTTTACTGCAGCTACTGAGACCTTCCTCCTAGGGATCCTGAAATGACAATATCAGACTGATAAATCACAATTTGATATCATGGTTGGAAATAATGGCTTTGTGCTGCGAATCAACTCCTTTTATTAACTGAAAAATGTTTCAGTGGTCCACGTGTCAGGAGGCTTTTAAAACATTAGCAAGGATGGGATAAATGTTCCCCCTCTCTGCTGCTTTCCCAGGAGTTTGAAAGGTGGATGGAGGGTAATATTTTACTCTTCACAGTGCCTGGAAAGTGACCAGAAAAGAGAATGTTATTCCTCCTCCAGGTATATGAGAAAACTGCAGGGAAAGATTTAATTATTGCAATCTATTGCAGATAGGAAGGATAACATAGCAGGTGGGATGTAGGCAATGGAAGAAATTGTTTTATGATTTATTCCTGTTATTTCCAGTTATAAATGCTATAATATGTGTCTGCCTCTGGACAAAACAAGTCTGCTGTGCACCAATTTACAGTCAGCTTGCATCCTGTTTTATTTTCTCTTGTCCCTAAATTCTTTAGTTATATTTCACATTATAATTGGTAGAAGTTACCTCTCCTTAGGGTAAGGAGGGATGTCATGATCTGCCCTGCTGGATCAAATAAAACTTTATGATCTGTGTTTCTTGCTGATGTGTGTGGAAATATTCCATATTTCCCCAGACATTCAGTGCCCAGACTTTTCTTCGTGTTTGATGACAAGGACAGGTTCAGAATGGGTTGTATTAACCTCTTTGCACAGTAAATAAGAGCAAGCACCTTGCCATCTCCCACTGCCTCATCATGCAAATGTTCTCACCCCCTCCATTCCAGCTCCTGCCTTGGGGATTGTGTGTTATGCCCTCAGGACTCTGTGGCCCTTTAAATTTAATTAGCTCTCCTGTGTAGTCCAATCCACTGATGGCTTGGTGCTGCTGGTTAATAAGCTTTGATCAAAGTTAGTAATAATAAAAAAAGCCTGTTGTAACAGCACCCGGCTGTGCAGTGCAGTTATGGTTCTATCTGTGAAGGTTTCTCTTTAAAAGTCTGTTTTTAAGGAGTTTTAGTACTTAGCCATTTTAATTTACCTCGGGTTTAAATTATTTCTCCTTTTGTCAGGCTGTAATTGTAAATGGTTCATCCCAAGGAATAATCTCATTTCCTTTTCCCTTAAAGCTGTAGGTACCTTTTTTTTTTCCCCCCTGAAACTTGAAACTGATTTTTTTTCCCCCACAACCTGATGGTTGTATGCCCCTGAAATATTTGTGGTCGCCAAACTGGTTTCCTCCTGTGTTACACCAGGTGCCATGTTCAAAATACATTTACAGTACAAGATGTTCCATGCCCCTTTAAAATTCCTGCTGAGAGTATATTGCACTAAGAGGGATTTACAACATATTACTTTGACATTTTTCTATGAAAATTATCAAAATTGCTTATATCTCTGCATGTTCTCTCCACACCTTCCTATTGTTCCTGCTTCAGCATACAGGGTAGTGCAGCTGAATGTTGTTGCCTCAAAATGAGTTTTTATTCAGTGAACTGATATAACTGACACAGTCAGATTTATGCTCTGCTAAGCCTAGTGAGAGTTTGGTGATTGATCAGAAAAATTAGAGCTGCTAATGATCACACTGCAGTTAGATGCAATGACACTGATTAATGTAAAATTTAAAAATGTTTGTTGCTGTATTATCCACATACTACTAAATGTTACACATGAAAGAACTTTTATTCCCTTGGTGAGTTGTAAAATCTTTCCAACTGCAATTTAATGTCTGCAAAAATCATCAAATTAACTGCCTTTAATATATTTAAGTTAAATTGTAAGACCCTTATTTTAGAATAATTTTCAGACCAAGCTGGTGATTCCAAGCTTGATGCACACCCATGAATGCAGGGTTGTTTGTTTTTCTCCTCAACTGAAAAACCAGGGTAATTTCAACAGTTCAGCAATGTGCACTTGGAACAGAAGTGGAATTGTTCCTTCTTTTATTTTGGGGGGGATGGGGGGCTGGGTGTGTTAATATGTTCATGAAAGGAGAATAAATGGCATGAAGTTCAAGTTCTTAAGTAAATAAATCAAAATTAAATCCATTAATGAAGCAGTGCCTTCATAAATGTTATCTCCATCCAAGAGTAATAATTTCACAAGCCTATTTTGACACCTGTTGGTAGAGAATTTAACTCCCCAGCTGTGAAACTGCAACATTGGTGGTGCTGGAGCTGTGCCACCACAGCCCTGCTCTGCCTCATCCTCCTCCAATCCTCAGCTGAAGAGCCACTGCTTATCAGGTGAGCAGGAAACTCCTGACAGCCATCAGCAACCTGCCAGGGGCAGTCCCCACCCCAGCTTTTGTTTCTCCTTTAATTCATGGTCGCTGCATTTGTTTAGCAGCCAGGGTAATGGTTCTTTTGGGATCTGGTGCAATTAAAGGACCTGGTTGGGATTATTTTTATTACACCAAATTATTCTTCAATTCTTGTGCACTTGTATATTGGAATGACAGGAATGGCTGAATTCAGTGCACAGTGAAACACAAGCCTGCCCAGGAAACCTCTGTCACACAATTTCATTTTGAACTTCATCCTCCCAGTGTCCCAGGAGCTGCCAGCCCCAATGTCCAGCCTGGCCTTGGGCACTGCCAGGGATCCAGGGGCAGCCCCAGCTGCTCTGGGCACCCTGTGCCAGGGCCTGCCCACCCTGCCAGGGAACAATCCCTGCCCAAGATCCCATCCAGCCCTGCCCCTCTGCCAGTTGTAATTCAGGCAGGAAGAAACAGCATCAAAAATATTTAGGTATATATCATGATACACTGAAAACAAGATATTGATGTACAGAAAACAGTGGATTTCCATTCCCTTCTTGAAAACATGTCTGTGCTTTGGAAGAGTTGACATTTGGTTTAGCACTGTTGGCTCTTGGATCCTTTCAACAAGGGGAAGTATTGGTTCTTGAGGAAGAAAGGCTCCTAAAAGGATGGTGACCCTGAACATTGGGATGAAAGCCTTTATTTTCAGCTAGGGAATGAGCTGCCTCCCAGTGCCTGGATTCACACCTGGATTCACATTTGAGCAGAGTTTGCTGTCCCCTGTGGCTGTTCCATGTTCTGTGTGACAGCTCCTTTGATGCCAAAAGAGGGTACTTTGTAGGCTGCCTTCTCAAACTCCACATTTCCTCTGTGTTTTGAGCAGTTCCCCCGTGCTGGGTGCACACACCAGTTTATTTTTTATCTGGAGTATGGCTCTCCCTGGAAGGGCATTTGCTCTGGCCACCTGTGCAACACTCTCTGCCATAATTATCTTAATGACTTCCCAGCTGTATTACAGTGTCTCATCCCAGCAAACAGCCTATCTTGATTACAAGCTGGGTTGTTCGAGATTGCACTAAGCCCTGTGGTTGTTCCCTTGATTTATTGCTTTTCCAGGTTAAAGCACGCATCTCTGTTTTTAACTGGAAGTTTTCTCAGCCAGGCTGCACCCTGTGAGTCTGGTGGAATTTGGCTGGATTTGAGTTGGTTTCCCTGTTTGGCTTTGCCCAGTGGAAACTTGATGGGAAACAGATTTTTACACCTAAGGAAATGTCAAAATCGTCATGCTGTCTAAAATAGGAATAGAAAAGCTGTTTTATTTTAATGGCTTAAAACACCTTTGATTGAGATGGAAATCTCTTTACTTCATCTAAAAGTAATGAATGTAATACTCTCAGAAATGTTTTTGTTTTGGTTATTTTTTACTTATTCCCTCCTCCTCTTCTCCATTGTCCAGCTTATTTTTTTAGAATCCAGTTTTAGAAAAAACTGGACATTTTTGTTATTTATGTCCGTCACAGGTAAAAGGAACTATTCTAAAGTCACCTCCCTTTGTGTCCTTAAACTTTTATTCTTAAAGTGGCACATAGATCAATCTAAAAGACACTGAGGTGATAAAATCATACCAGAAAAATCTGCTTTACTCAATGGAAGCTATAAATGATGGCACAAAACTGATACACAAATTCCAGATAAATCACTCGGCATATTGCCAGAAAGCAATATTCCTGGAAAGCAGGAGTTTGGTTTTTTGTCAGTCATTGTGCTGGAAGGCTGAGAAGTTCCTTTTCATCTTTAGGATGAAAAGCTCTTCTCAAGGACCATTTTCCTCAATATCCATGACGCTGCATATGTTATGTGCACGGATTTCATGCAGAATATTAGAAATGTGTGAAACTTGGAAGGGGAAAAATGGCTTCAAAATAATCCAGGCGCAATGGGAAAATGACATCTGTAGTTCTTAGGCCAGATTTTGTCGTGCATTTTTGCTGTATTCTGCTTGGTTTTGGAGCTTACCCTGAACTGGCTGGTTTATGTACAGGTGACCTCATAAAGGAGCTCTCAGTTACACACCCTGTGCCCAGGCAGGCCAAACACGAAGTTACACACTCCAAAAGACAATTTTCCCATATGGGATCTGAAAGAGGGGAGGTGTTTTCAAAACTGGAGCTGTCAGCAGCGTCTTATTAGTTAGTTTGTTGTTTTTGGTTTTTTTTTACTAATTGGATAAATTAAATGTAATGAAGGATATAATGCCAAAGCAAAAGTATTGTAAACTCTGAGTTTTGCTTTTTTTTTAACTGGGTGGAGAGAGAACCCGACATATATGAAACACAGAGAGTGTGGAATTCCTCATACAGATAAATACCTCATTTATTTACATTTTTTTAAATCTGATTGATTGTACTCTGTTAGGACACACAAAACATCATACCTGCTAACCTTCTAGAGAGAGTAAAATCATGAGGTTCAGAGCTTTACATTTATATTTATCAAAAGAGGTTGCAAAACCCACTGTGGGCCTCCTGAGTATGACTTCCCTCTCTGAAAAACTAAATATCTAACTTTTCTTTTTAAAAGGTAGATTTAAATAAAAAGATGCTCACAGATGGATTCATCTTCCTGCAGTTTTCATCTCCATTTCACAAGTCTTTACCTAGCTTTGCTCCTTTTCCTGTGAGTGAATAGGTGTGATTGTGATCACCTGGGACCAATCACACTGAAATCATTGGTCCCTCTTTTAAATTCTTCCCAAATTTAAACCCAGTAATTCACTTTTCCAGAGAAGGTATCCCTGTAGTCAACCTGCAAACCTCTTCTTCCCTTGTAGCTTATAAAAATATCAGTAATAACTCAGTTATAACTCATTACCAATTCTGTCAGTGTGTAAAAAGGCACAATATCACTCTTTGTGCAAACAGAAATTTGCATGCTCTCTGAGCATTTCAGAACATACAGTTCTAGAAATCTGGATATCTAAATATAAAATAAAATGAGTGACCATCTTTAATTGTCTTTTTTTTTATTGACTATGATTTAAAATTTAGACCTTGTGGTGTAGATATCAATTGTGTCCAAATTCAGGGCAATTAAAATGAAACAAAAAAAGGCACATTACCATACATTTGTATGTATCAGTATTTTTGAATATACAAGGAATATAATAAAAACTGGTATTTATTCCCATGATAGTTTTTCTTAGCCTCTCTTAACCAAGTAACTGCCTCAATCATGTGAAAGCCACAATTAATTAGTCTTTGGTGTTGATGTGCATGGCAGAAAACCAGTTTATTATGCCTATATCAAATGACTCCGTCTTCTGCCAGGAGATTCCTTTGTTCACTTCGAGAGCAGAGGTTTTTTGGGGTTTTTTTGCTTAATAAGGATATAAAACTTCCTCAGCACATAAGTATACAGGCAGCTCTTTGGTAACTGTGCTGATAGCTAAAAATCTCAGCTTTCAAGAGTGACCAAAGTAATTTCCATGATTTAATGGGTTAATCCATTAAAGCTTGGAAAGAAATTGGATGTAACCAGTTCAGGCAAGACCAGAAGTCTCACATTTTGTCTCTGTACAGATCTGTTTGTTTCAGTTGGAGAGATAAACTCAGCTTGTAGGAGAACACCTTGGAGCAGGGCTTTGTCTGAGCTGAGACAGGGTGTTCCAGGTGTGCTCACCTGGCTGCAGTGTTGTCCCTGCTCACACAGCCCCCAGATTTCCCTCTGCTGATCCTGCAACTGTCTCCAGTTCCACACAGGAAAAGCAGGGTTTATTTGGGATTAGCCGTACTGTTGTCTCAGTCAGGAAAAAAACAGCTCTTTAATCTATAGCCAGGTGTTGGATTCTCACAAGGATACTCATTACCTGGGTTCCTGGGAGAGAAGGGTCAGGTCAGGAGTATCTGATTGCCAGCAATTTCCTGAAGACCTTTCCTGGTTAACCTGTCTGTAATCCCCAGGGATTCTTTCAGGGGGTGATGTTGGCATTCTGGGACTCTCCAGTGGGTTGTTTGAATTTTTGTCCCACCACCTCCACGTGGTGTGAATGCACCTCACCTGCTTAGACCTTCAAAGTAATTTAAAAGAAAAAAAAAAAAAGATTAATTCTAAATTCTAAATAAAGCTGTTGTATACTCCCTGCTTGATTGTTTACTTCATTACACCTCAACAAATATTAACTTCTCTAGTTAGGCATGAAATTTGGTCTTCTTTGGGAGCAGTCTCATTAACTAGATGGCTCACTAGTAGCTCATTGCTCTGGAGGAAGCATCAAAACATTTTGGGTGCAATCTTTGAATTCTAGCCAGACTTGGAGAATTCTGATGAAGGTGAAATTTCCTTTTGGTGGGTTTGTTTTTAGTTTGGTGTGGTTCAAGAGGTGAGAAGAAGAAAGCAAAACCCAGTCACTTCCGTGGTGCTCCCCTGTGGCCCAGGGGACAGGGAAGGAATATGTGATAAGATTTGGGACACATTTCTGCAGAGGGAGGCAGTGGCTTCTTGTATCATTGATCAGTGTGGGAGTGAGGGGAATGAGAATGAAGCAGGCACCAAAATGTGTGTGTTTGTGTTGGAAACAGCACACAGGGTGTTTCCTGGCACAGCCCCTAACATCTGCATGGGTGCAGTAAGCAACCATGGGGAGATCTCCAGGAAATGCTGAATTTTCCAGAGCAGCTGCACGTTGTGAACCCCTGAATTTCCCTTGTTAGGTAAGACACTTTGTCCTTGATTACCAGTGGCTCCTGTTTTCCATACGTGGAAGACTTGCAGTGTTTTTTGGTTGGGATTTGTAGGAACACCCCCATGGTGTGGGAAGGAAATTATATATAAGGTGTGCAAAATGACAAGGATATTTGGTAGTAAGTAATTTTCTTGGCCAGTCTGTAAAAATCCCACAAAATCCATGAGACAGGGTTGTGTGCAGATCACACAGACTGGTTTGTGTTGGAAGGGACTTGAGGATCACCCATTCCCACCCCAGGCACGGCAGGGCCATCTCCCAGTGTCCCAGGAGCTGCCAGCCCCAATGTCCAGCCTGGCCTTGGGCACTGCCAGGGATCCAGGGGCAGCCCCAGCTGCTCTGGGCACCCTGTGCCAGGGCCTGCCCACCCTCACAGCTCCCATGGTTTTCACCTGGCTGCTTTTCCTGGTGTGAACTGCTTCATAAGCAAGTAACAAGCAGTTCATTTTTTGTTCAGTTCTCGTGCTAAAGAGAGCTGCTAACAAAGCCTTTCCTTTCACCAGAATCACCTCCTCTCCATTTGCTGTGAGACGCTGACTGCTTGCCATCAGCTTCCATCTGTGTCCAGAGGAGAATCCTCATCCTTATTCCAATTATCACTAAGAGCCCTGGCTTCATTACCTGTCCTTCACAAGCCCTGTGCCTTGCTCAGACCTGGCTTTACTTAGCACTGTTTACAGCCTGCCCGAAGACAGAGTTCCCTGAGTCCCTCACTTGACAACAACAAATCTGAGTCACAATTCCCAGCCACGTCTCAAGGTGTGCTGAATAAACCTCCCCACGGAACACTGCTGCCTGTTTGTGTGGCTGCTGCCTGCAGAACGAGCCTTTATGCAGCAGGTTCAAAACATGTTGATGCTGCAGTGGAAGCTGCTTGTAAATTGTACCTGGTTTGATTTCAGTTCTGTTGAGTAAAAAGGTCAATTCCAATATCGTCACCTACCTTGATTGTTAAAGGGAAAGAAAAATCGGGGATTGGTGTGAAATGCAGATGGACTTTTTGGTTAAATGGATTTTCAATCATTTCACTATTCTGTCATTCATTTTTCATGTGATGTGCCCTATTCTTATTTCACCTTGATGTTTTTTCTGAACCTTCCCATGTTTAAAACTATTTCATTAGCCAGTGAAATTTAGGAGCATGTTCTGCCAAGTTTCTGTAGCTTCCAAGGACATTAACAAATCACTAACCAAGCACAAAAATCAACATACAGAAGAAATTTAAATACACCTCCTCTCTGTGTGCCCAGGAGGGATAAGCTGCTATTGTGCACTTAGCTTAACTTTTCATCGAAGTGGAGAACAGAGAACTATTTTCCTTCTGCAACTTGTAGTTTAAACTTCCCAGAAATGATTGAGCCTTACAGCTTTTAGGGAAATGTAAAAAGTGCTTTTGCCCACCAAGGACTTGATCAGGATTTTTGGCGCTTGTGACATGAATTCATCTGTCTTTTCCTTGTGATCAGAAATGGAGGTGGGCTGTGAATGATGGAAATGGGATCTTCGATTTCCCACTCTGCCTAAACTGATTTTTTTTTTTATTTTATTTTTTTGAGAGAAAGAGAAATGAAAGTGTTGCATGGCTATAGCTATCAGACTGAGCAGCTGACCTCAATTATTGCAGGCTGATGACACTGACCACATGACACCAAGGGTAAAATCAGACCTTTGCCATGAATCCTAACATCTCGGGAGCCTTCCCCATGAAGCAGGGCAGGAATCAGAAGATTCCCAGCAGAGGATTTTTGAGGGTTGTGAGTGCTTTCAAGCTATCCTTAAGATATTTGAATCAAGAGGTTGATGTCAGTCATTTTCAGAAAGCATCAGCGAGGTCAAAGCTGTGATTGGCCTTTGGTTTGTGGGCCTGTGTGAGTGAATTATGTCACTCTCTAGGCTACTGAGCTGCTTCCTGAGGCTTTATTCTTTACTTGGTTCAGGAGCTGCCAAATGAAAAAATTACTCTTTCTATGAACATATGAGCATATGAACATCAAAAAGCTGTTTCAATGTCTGAGAACCGTCCGAGGAGCTTTATAGCACAGTTGAATTTTGGTAATCTGAGGAAATAATAGGCGGAAAATCACGTTATGCTGGAAACAGGCATCGTTCTCACTGCGCCCTGAGAGAAAAGGAGGGTTTTGTCCACCTCACAGAAACATGGAATTGTAGATTCATGGATTTGCTAAGACTGGGGAAGACCTCAAAGGTCGTTGAGTCAGATGGTGAAGCCAGCAGTGCCATGTCCCTAAACACAGTATCCACACGTTTTTTGAACACTTTCACGGATGATTCCACTTCCCTTTGTGTGATGAAATTATTCCTAATACCCAAACCAATCCTCCCCTAGTGCAACTTGAGGCAATTTCCTCTTGTCCTGTGTCTTGTGAGGGGGCAGAAGAGATCAACCCCCATGCTGGACCTTTGAGTTTTGGAGAGCCAAGGAGAGGAAATGGTTTATTTAGGATAACTAGGGGTGGAAGACACGCAGCCATCCCATTGCAGGCACTTTTGTGTGCACTGGAGGTATTTTTTGTGCAGGGAAAGGCAGGTTAACTGTGCCACTGAAGTGTCACAGACACTGGAGAGCTGCACCAAGCATCCAGATACAAGCCAGCACTTTCAGGAGACACTTCTATTTTATGGCTGAAAGACATTAAATAGTTTCCTAAAGCCCCAGCCCCATTATGAATATGTCTGTAGCCTATTGAGGAGGATTTTTACTGCATGAACAATGGAAAGTTGCCTTAAAAATCCCTGGTGAGATCCCCCTGGGCAGGAGAGTCATCCAGTCCCTGTTGAGCTGCGGGGAAAGGAATGGGCACAGGGGCAATGGGATATTATCCACAGTTCCTGTCTTGTGGTGGGAGACAAGGTGTTGAATTTGTGGTAGAGATTAAGGATTTTGCAGCTCTAAGGTGGGAACTGTGTTTCACTCTGTGCTGCTCCATCCTTCTGCAGCAATGAGCAGCAGCGGTAAAGGACAGGACAAGTTGTGTTTTCATTTAGTTTTTTTTTTTTTTTCTTTTTTCTTTGAAAAATGGGATATCAGACAGGAAGAAGTGGCACTGCATCTTGGTGAGATGAGGCTATTTCCCACTTCATTCTCCTCGCTGTGTCTTGCTAAAATTACTGCAGGAGAGATGTGACATTACATTTATTAGCAGCAGCCAGTGGCTCAGTCAGTCGTGACCCTTATCCCGGCAGCAGTGAATTAACCCTGCTGTGTATCCATGTCCTTTGTCTGGGGTAGAAAACTAGAAGGGAAAGCAGCCCCCAAATCTTTCCCTGCAGCAGCCTGGTGTCTCAGAGCTGAGTTTCTCCCAGTGGCCCAGGCTGCTGCTGTCTCCATTCAGGACAACACTGACATTTTTAATTCACGGCTGCTGCTCGGAACAAATCATCCCCTTGTTGCTCATGGGCCTGAGGAACTTTAAAATCCCTGTCTGGCAGACAGGAGGTGGCTTTATTTTCCTTAGATATCCTTGGATAACTAGATCAACACAGTTCTTGTTATCAGCTGGAATAGTTGTTATTAGTGAAAACAGTGTTAGAGGAAATAACAGGTATTTTTGTAGTGAGGGGTCCTGAGGGTAAATGGTGAAGGCACAGAGCATTTTCCTTTTTTAAACCACCAAAACAAGAGGCTCTGATGTGTGAGCATACAGGCTAGCAGCAGTCCAGGGGCCAGCAAACTGTGTGGACTGGGAGCTCATCACAGGATTTGGGAATGTCCTCCCAAAACTGCCATCGCCACGCAGCTCCCTTCAGCTTTTACAAGGCTGGGAAAGATTTGTTGTAACAAACAGAATTTCATATCCCAGAAGAGGTTTGGTGAGTTAGCAGTTTAAAAATGGATATTTTAGTCGTGGTGATGTCTTTATCCTGCTACTTCAGGGGAGAGAAAGCAGCAGTGGACTTTAAGCTCTTTCATGTAATTTAACAAAAAAGAAGAAAGATGCTATATGCAGGTTTTGCAAGAGAGGGGATGATCAAGAAGGATTCTAGGTGTTTCTCAGGTAATGATATTACTCAGCTGCCTTTTCAGGAAATGGAATTTGAAGTGACTGCGTTCATGCCCAGCATGCAATTAGCCTTTTGCTTTGTTTTGTGCATTTCACCAGCAAGCTCTATCCCAGAATAATACTCTGAATTCTCAATTGATGTAATTCATTATGGTTCCATTAACTTCCAGAGACGATGCTCTGGTTTATTCTGGCCCCGTCCCTGGCCAAAGTGTTCAGTTCTGAATATGTAATAAAAGTGTTACTCTTCTGAGCAGCCGCTATTCACATCAGCACTTTGTGCCCAGTCCTGGAGGTTTTAATGTGTTTTTTGTTGGTCAACAAAGAGGGTGTTGTGTGCATGGGCAAAGATTAGATGTATCTTTCTCTGCTTTTGAGCTCTGCTCTGACGTTTTTCACTCTTCTGCACAGAGTTCTCCTCCAGAGGAGTCAGACCAGACTGGCCTTCCTGGGAGGCAGGGTGCCAAAATAACACCCAGTACCAGCAACCATGGGACTGAGGGCAGCACTGTGGAGCCTTTCCCAGCTCCAACTGGAGCACACAAGGAAGGAAAATATTTTTTTAAATGTCTGATTTGGAACTCTGTCTGATTTTTTTTCCCTTTTTTTTTTTTTTTTCGTAAGTTAGGTATACCAATATGATAATGATTAATCCATTCCAATAAAAGAAAATTGCAGGTTCTCAAACGCCTTTTTAGACAAGTATTATGATGGTTAGAAGAAATACTAGTTAAAGGCAAAAATACTAGCTTTAAATAATATCAACATTGTTTTTTTCTAAGGATCAGGCTGTCAAATACAGAACTACTCAAGATAGCTGGAGTACTTCTAAGGCAGAGCCTTTAATTTGAGGAAGTGTGATACCAAGATTCTCTGTTTTGCATTTATTTATTTTTTTCCTGGAAAGAGTAAAAAAGAAATCAAATTATACAATATTTTCGGTTTATAGAACCTTGTGATGGCTTTCTGTTATCCCACACATCACCTGCTTAACCTAGTGAATTTATTCTGCTTTTACTGTTAGTGACCTTGATTCTTCAGGTCTTTGTAGCCTGCACATCTTTTTTTCTCTTGTTTCTCTAGAAAAAGTCATAAAATCATGCATACTTTCCAACATCTTCAGCAAATTCATCTGGAAATAACCCACTGACATTCTTTCTTTGACAACATTGTGTTTTTATAAAATTTCATCACTAGAGTTTAGCATGTGGTTTACATCACAGTGATCATCCCTTGATATTTTTCCTGAAGCAAGAAAAGGTGCCAGAGGAAAAACTCTTTTCAGTCTAAACCAGTCTGTTTTGTTGTGGTGGGAAAAGGAGTGTGTGTTTACACACCCTTTGTATTTAAATCCCATTTTCTCTAAGCTTTATTTAGTTAGAGGGAGACTGTATTACTTTTTGTAATCAAACCTTACCATTACAGTAACTGTTGTTTTGGAGAAATGTCAGGAAGTGTTTAAAATTTCCACAGGCCCTTAATAATTTAAATGAATTTTTGATGGTAAAGGGGCATGAGAATTGCCCAGTGTAATGAAATTACAAAAATACATTAAATATAGAAAAGCATTTTCTTCTTGCATGTAGATATTTTGAGCCTGCATGAAATATTAAGCAACCATAAATTATCCCTATATATAGATATCTTTTTTTGGTTTTTTTTTTTTTGGAATCACTGCACGTTGATGGAGGGGTAGAGGAATTGCATCAAGTTTTGCCAGTCTAGGCTGTGTTTCACCCTTTTATGTAAGGGTGTTTCACCCTTCAACATAATCCCTCAGGCAGCTGATACTCTGCATATCAGCAAAACTTAGTAGGGAGACTCTTTATCAGAAGAAAATTCCACCTTTCCTGGGCTTGGATATTTGGGGTTTGTGTTTCCAAGTGGGTTTGGGGGTTTGGGTGATGGAGCCTCTGTCATTCCCATTTTAATACAGAATTTTCCTGGTGCCTCCTGGCCCTGGTGGCTCTCGGGGACGTTGGCTGGGGGAGGATCCGTGGAACATGAGCCCAGCTCAGGGCGTGCTCCTGTTTTTTCTCACTGAGGCTTTTGCCATATGGAAAGACTATCCCAGAGTTAGTGGGTCCCAGGGGAGCAGGGCCAGTCCTGTACCGAGTCTGACCTCACCCTGCATCCTGGCTCTGCATCCCTGCTGCCTGACTGACTTGGGACCAGCTTGTTTGCCATGGGCTTCTGCCACTCATCTCCACCACGGCCCTCTAAAAAATCCCTGGGGTTTGGTAACAATCCCAGCTTGTCCATGCCCTGTGTGACACCACGGGTGGTGTCACCTCTCCTGAAGCTCAGCTGTGCCCTCTCAGTGCTGGGCTTTGCTCGTGGTCACAGCCCAGACAGACCAGGAGAGCCCTGCAGATGTCCAAGGACCTGGTGAGGAAAAACAGGTCTGGGGTCCTGTCACAAGTGTTACAATCCGTTCGCAATGAATGAAAAATGATTAAAAAGCATCCTATAGACCTGAAGGATGCTTTTCCTGCATTCCTGTGCACTAAAACAGCCAAGATCTCTTTGCTTTGAGTGGGAACATCCCGAGAGAGGAAGGAAAAGCCAGCTTACTTGGACAGTTTCACCTCAAGGTTTCAAGAATAACCAACAATATTTGAAAAACAGCTAGCAAAGGAATTAGAAGAGTGGAAAAAACAGGAGCCAAAAGGAGTTATTCTGCAATATGTGGATGATATCCTCATTGTCTGTGTGAGTGTTTAAGAGCATCTAGATAGAAGTTGTTACAGATTAAACCAACTTCTTGATTCTGATTGAGACCTGTTGATTGATAATTTTTTTTGCCATATATCAGCGTCTTGCACATGACTGGGTTTCACATTCATTGTTCAGTAAGAGTTGTAATAAATATTAATGTGTTTCTGCTCTCAAAGTACTTACTGAGATCTTTAAAATTCTTTAAATATACCCTCAGAGCCTCTTAGGGCAACCAGAATTACCTGTAGCATTTTTCCAAAGCAGAATTATCCCGTGATGTTGATTGAGATTGTGCCAGTGCATCTGCCATAAAAACATTAATGTCATGTCTGACTGAGGCACCTTCCATGTTCATCATTTCTAAATCCATTACAAAGACCTTAATGGCAGCTGTATATAAAGACATGCCATAATGACATCTTAAATGCTGTCTTTAAATTCACAGCATGAAAAGCCTTTTAGGAATACGGTGTGACAAAAAAAAATAATAAGGCAGAGAGCTGTCAGCAATTTGTAGATAATACTCATGGTGTGTCTTTTATTTAGGGGAGGTTTTATATTGATTTCAAGAGAAATAAATGGGTCCAGAAAGGTAATAGTGTAAATAGAACTTGGTTCCTAGGGAATGATGTGTAAGACTTCAGCTCAGCTTGCTTATTGCACAGCAAATACAGGAAAATGCACAACAGAGTTTGGGACTGTATCAGCTGGTTATGCAAAATTCAGAAACATACAGTGGAAATAAAAGATCTAAAGCTTGTTAAATTCGGGGCAAAAAAATAATGTCTATACATACAAATAGCACAGTATAAATATTCCAAAAATCACTTCTGCTGGAAAGAATTTGGAAAGGGTGTGAGCTTTCATGGAACAGTCTTTGAGAAGGAAGGGGCTTCAAATAATTCTGTCACTTTCTGGGCAATGATCTGCTTTTACCAGTCACCACAGTCTCCTCAGGTTGTCTCAAAGTTTGCTAAAGGCAGGGGAAGAAAAGGAGAACGGATATAAAAGCAGACAGTACAAAATCTCACAGGCTTTAAAATTTTTGATGATCATCGCTGAACTGTGGAGGATGCTGGGGCAGGGCTTGGTTTTCCTGAAGTTCATGTTGAACTTCCCATTTTGTCACTTCATTTTTCAAGACATTGAATACTTAGGGCAGTGATTTAATCTTTAAAGTACTTTAAATAAAGATTTTTGAAAGCCCAAAACGCATTTAATGTATAAATTTGTTTCCTTAATTAGTTCACAATGTCGACTTCGCCTTTGGTTCTGTCAGAAGCACTGTTTGGGACAATAATTAGGCTTTTCCCTCTCAGCTGTTCTCCATCAGCACTGACTGAAGGGTTGTGGGCACACTTTATAATCTTTCACATGCTGGAGAGTCACACTGGCCATCAGAGTGGCTCGTGGGCCATTAGATCACAGGTCTTTCTCATGTCTGAGCCTTCCTCAGCCACACTGGCCTTCTCCTCGTGCCTGCCCACACCAGGAATCACCATTTCCCTTTTCCTCATCTCGATTTTTGTCCTTTGACAGTGACATTTTGAGTGATTAGGCTCTGTGCTGTCATTAATTCTGTGTGTTCACATGTAAGGACAGTTTTAAAGTGGCTGATTTGTGTTCCAGGGTTAAAGCTGTGTGTTGTTGTGGAGGGGGCATAGGTCTCGTGTCACTGACTGATTTTAGAGTGGGTTATTTTAAAGCTTTAAATCTGTCTTTTTCTCTAAAAGATATAGTGCCACATATTTATGTTGCTATTTTATCTCTAAAATAGCACCATGTATTTATGTTGCTGTATAAATAAGCAGCTAAATACCCTCTGTTCTGAATGTAGTGTTTGTTTAAATGTTTTTGTGCTTCCTTACAAATATATAGTGAAATACAGGCTAGCAAAGTTCCCATTTAAATAGGTTTTTATTTCAGATTTTTCCACCTGAAATGTTTTCTCAACCTAAAGTAGGAATATCTATAATACAAAAAACCGGGATGTGTAACACAAATGAAAAAGCCTTAGGCTTATAAGTACAACATGATCAAGTTTTTGGTAGAGGTTACTAATTTATCCACCACGAAATGCCATCATTATGAAAACATACATTTTCCAGAGTTATGTCCTCCCTTGAGTTGTATTGATTTCCTCAAAGGTTGTTTAATGGGGAAAGAAATCATTCTTGTGGCAGAGGAGCTCCAGGGCACCGGGGGGAAGCCCCGAGTGCAGCTCACACTTGGTTTTTAAGGCTGCCTTTGGTACACTGGGGGAAATCTCTCTGTCCTCAAGATTCCCGTGGGGTTCTCAGGGAATGCACTGTGTGTCGGGATGGTGATCCTCACAAAGGGAGTTCAAGCACCAGGGCAGCCCACTGCTTGTTCCACAGAAATAAGAAAATGAATTTAGCAAGTGATGGAATCACAGAATCGTTTATTTTGGTTGGAAAAGATCTCCAAGGCCATGGAGTCCCAGCTGTGCCAAATCCCCACCTTGTCCCCAACCCGGAGCACCCAGTGCCACCTCCAGCCCCTCCCTGGACACCTCCAGGGATGGGATCCAACCCTCCCTGGGCAGTTCCAGGGCCTGAGCTCCCTTTCCATGGGGAAATTCCTGCTGCTGTCCACCCTGAGCCTCCCCTGGCCCAGCCTGAGGCCGTTCCCTCTCCTCCTGTCCCTGTTCCTGGGAGCAGATCCCAAATTCCCCTGGCTGTCCCCTCCTGCCAGGGACTTGTGCAGAGCCAGAAATTTCCCCTGAGCCTCCTTTTCTCCAGGCTGAGCCCCTTCCCAGCTCCCTCAGGAATTCTCCAGCCCCTTCCCAGCTCCCTCAGGAATTCTCCAGCCCCTTCCCAGCTCCCTCAGGAATTCTCCAGCCCCTTCCCAGCTCCGTTCCCTGCCCTGGGCACTCGAGGTGTGGCCTCAGCAGTGCCAGCACAGGGACAGGCACTGCCCTTCTCCTGTTGCCACATTTCTTGATACAGGTCAGGGGCCATTGGCCTTTGGCTACACTGCTGGCTCAGAACCTCAAAATAAAGTTGAATAAAGTCAAAAGGCTTTATTTTCTACAAGTCTTGCAGTCACTGTTGTGTATTTCTCCATCCATGACATACTGAGTGAGAATCTACCACAGGAGTAGCAGCAGCTCTCACTACATGAAAGGGGTTTGACACTTACTGTTGGTATTAGTCCAGAAGCCCTTTTCCAATAGTGGTCATGAACAAATATGTTACGTACCTTCACTATTCCAAGTAGCAGCACAGGTGACTGCTAGCTGCAGAGGTTGTGGAGTCCCCAAAAGTGTCCCCAAAAATCTCCCAGGCCAGGTTGGATGGGGCTTGGGGTACCCTGGCACAGTGGAAGGTGGTGTCCATGGCAGGGATGGGATGGGTGAGCTTTAAGATTCATTTCAGCCCAAACCAATCCAAAATTCTGTGGTTTTATGACTGCATAAAGGTTAACAAAATAATCACTTACTTGGTTTGAAATAGGTAAATAATGTTGCTTATTCACATTCTTCTTTAGGAGTGACTTTCAGGCCTTGGGCTCCACATCCACACAGCCAGGGATTGGGGATAATAAGGATTTCTGACATATGTGGGATAATCATTGGAAGCCACCACTGCTGGTGCCAGGGCCTGGATCTGCTGGGTGGGCTGAGCAACATCAGCTCAGACACCAGAAAATCCCAGCTGAGCAAAAATGATGGAATTCCAGGCATGAGGTTTATTATGCTTTACGAGCCTGCTGAGAAATTACTCTGGGCTCCACTGCCTCACGTTGAATTGAGACATCACAGCGCTGAGATCTTTCCCAAAGCTTCCTGTGGCCTCTGTGATTTCAGCTCTTGTGTCTGCCTGCTTTGTTGTTTTGTTTACTCGACCTGCCTGGTGCTTCATGCCTCCTGGGAGTTATGTCCAGAAGCCTCCTACCTCCACCCTGGGTGGTTCAGATGATCCAGATGGGACATCCCAGGAGCCCAGAGGATGACTCCAGCAAACAGTCACACCCGGGACACTGAGCTCATCCAAACCTTTTCAAACCGCGACCTTTTTGGTGCTGATGCCTGAATTTGGAAGTGCTTGTGTGCTGGATGACAGCACAGAAAATCAGCCTTTAACACGGAGGTTTGAGAAGATCCGAGGGCCAGAGAGGGAGGAAAGGCTCCTGCAGTAAATCAGGGTTGTCAAAAAGCTGATCAGCCTAAAGCTTGCCCCCAAACAGCCCCTGGCCAAGCCCAAAAAAGCAGCACAACATCCGAGCCACCAGCTTTGGTGCTGCTTCTGTCAGGCACCCATGGACAATAAAGCAGGGGAAACAATTCTTAATCTATTAATTGTTAGGAGATTTTTAGGTGTCCAAACTGGAATTGCAAAATGCTGCCTCTGCCTGACCCACATCAAGGAAGATCTGAGCACATCCCAGAGCTTTCCCTTGATGCTCAGGGGCTAGAGACACTACAAATTTGTAGTATTTTCAAGCAAAATCAAAACCTTCAGCAGTGCTTGTAAGCAGAGGCTTTTTTGGAATTACAATACTAGTGAAGTGTGTTTGGCAAAAACACATTGGTGTGGATTATTGAAAGTTAGTATCTCTCATCTGATTATGTGGTTCATTGAAATTTCCCTTCTCAAGGCCTTTTCAAAAAGAGGGATTTCTATTACAGATCATGGTTTCAATGATTAAAATTAATGAGCTCCCTCAGAGTCTCTTGGAGATGTGTAAAAGGCATTCTTTTTTTACCCTCTTGTATTTTGATAGATGGAAAGAGACTTTTTCATGCTCCCTGGCCAAGCTTACTATTTGTGTGTCAAATTTACCCTATTTTCCTGTGCCATGTAGTTTCGAGACAATGTGGGATGGCACGTCTGAGTTATCCCTAATAAATAAATCCCCAATAAATAATCATTGAAAAGGAAACCTTCTTCTGGCAAACAGATTTTACCATAACTTGATTTGTTTCCCTGCATGTTTGAAATGAGCACGTTTTCTGTGAGATTTTTTGTTTGGTTTGTTTTGTGTGGGGTTCTTTGTTTGGTTTGGGGTTTTTTTTGGTTTTGTTTGTTTGTTTGTTTGTTTGTTTGTTTTAATTCAAGTGCTTCATTTAAAAATCTTTTAGAAAAGGGTGATGTCAGGAAAAGAATAGACTTTGCAAGTAGAAAACTCAGTGGTAATACAGCCTGCTAGGGTAAAATGTAAACTTCCTTACTGAGCTGACTACAATTTATAAATTTTGTATAGCTGGATCTAAACTTTTTGCTGGAGTTGTTTTAAAATGTGTCTTCATAAACACTTCCCATGGAGATATTCTTTGTGAAAATAAACGTTAACAACCAGCTGACAGAGAATTTACAGAACCTCTGTCTCAACTGCCTCTTGCCCCCAGGGGATTACGGTACAGTAAACCCAAATTTATACAAAGAATTAAATATACAGTAGGGGCAGGACAAAGGGAATGGGGAATGGCTCTCATTGTTTTCCTAAAAATTAATATAGTGACATATTCCTGTTGCTTTCACTGAAGCAGATGCATGGACTGTAAACAGCAGTGTTTAATATCTCTGAGTGACCCAAATAGATCTATTTCTCATGAAAAATGCCAGGATCTGTGAACACGGAGGTAGGAATGGTGTTTCCTCAATTGCCTGTCAGGAATGACTTAATCCTGCTTTGCAGATACTGCCTTTGCATCCCTGGGATGTGTTAATTTCCATACCCATTCATTTAGAGGGCTCTGCTGAGGCTGTCAAAGGGATGCTAATTACCATCAGCCACGGTGATCCCTGGGGAATTATGCTGGGATTGAGAAACCGCGAAATTGCTGGAGTTACGCTGCAGCCAGGGATTAAAGTGATGAGTTCTGCTTCCTCCTTCTGCCTTTTCCTTTCTCTGGCAGCTTGGGGGACAGCGCTGACAGGCAGCCCTGGTGCTCTCCAGGTGATGGTTTTGTGGCCACCTCTCAGCCCATTTTGTCTAGTACTGCTTTACATTAAATCATCAGCCTCATTAAAGAGCAGAACTTGGAAGTTCAGCTGATTAATTCCACGGAGCAACACATTCTGCCTGGAGCTAGGCAGAATTCAGCCAGGGAGTTCTGCTAACAGGAGGGCTCTGGGTGGAATTTTGGGGAGCTACAGTAGTGTTAATATCTGAAAGTCTGAACAAATTTTCCTAAGTCTTTATTTTCATGCAGAAGAGAAATTAAAATTGTCAGAATTCTGTCTTGCTGTTGATGAAATCTCTAGGATAGGAGATAATTTTAAATAAAGGCTTGTCTTCAGAATAAATGCCTGTGTCCTTTAGAAATATTTCCTGTTCTATACAATCTGGAAAAGCTTGTTTTTTTGTTTTTGTTGTTTGGTTTTTTTTTAATAACTGCAAGTTCTTTATTGTGATCAAACAAAATACATTTCATTTAGTGGTACAGGCTGAGACTATGAACATTCCTTGAATCCATTTAATCATTTGTCTATATAACAGCAAGATGAAGAGAAATAATATCTGTGACTGAATTTCCTGTGGGTAAAATCTGATTAATTGCAGCTTTTTTTCTTGCCTGTGGTCCATTATTCATAACTGAGGTTGTGTATTCTAACTGTGTGAAGTTAGGTTATTGTAGACAAATTCCTCAGTTTTGGAAAACTTCTGATTGCTTTTTGCTTGCTTTGGTCCCTGTTTATGTTTTTTATGGCAAAACCATGCTTTTGGTGCTGATTTTAGCCCTTTACTGCTGTACTGAGAGGATCTGGATCCTGTTTTCTTGGTGACACTCTCATGAATAATTAGACAAGTCAATGCTGTAGGATTTTCATTAGAAGTGAAAATATGTTTTCCTGGTATACACAAATGAAGAGGCACAGAGTTGTTGTTTTTTTCAGACTGAAAGGTGGATATGTCAGATTGGAAAGTATTTATTTTTAAACAATTGACTTCTGTATTTCAAAATAAAGTAATGCAGAAGTATATTGTGAAATCTATCAGGACTGCCTGCCTGTAACTAGGCTGCAGAAATTAATCTCTGTTGTTTCAGAGATCCTGAGGCTGTATTTCCAAATGTCTCGAGGAAGAGTCCTGACTTTTTTTTTTCTGTGTTTTTCAGAGTTTTTCTGTATTTAAGGCATATTCTGTTTCCAGGTCCCCAACACTGAGGGGCTGCCTTGATTTAATTTCATCCTGGTTCTTCCAAACCAATGACAGCTATTTTTAATTTTCAGTTATTTTCTGGAATACCCTACTGGAAAAACTCCCTCAACCAAATAACATCACTCTTCAAAGTTACAGAAGAGGACCCCCAAAACAAGGAAAAGCCCTCCAACCTGCAGGAGTTTTTATTTAAAGTCTTTAATCTTCTTGGCACAAATATTCTTCCAGTACTTGAACCACGATCCCCTTCTTGCTCTCTTATCAATCTTATTTTCTTGCAGGAAGTATGTTCTCTGCTGGGAATATTTTCTTTTCCTAATCAATGTTTGGTGTAGGAGGTTTAATTACTGTTTTTCATCCAACAGTACTCTTGTCTGTGTTTAAATTGCTACCATTCCTCTCATAGGTATAACAACCCTTCATACTGAATTACGTAACATAAAAGTAGAAAATTTATTTTCACGAGGATCTTTCCCTCCTTAAAACGTTGCTTAAATTTAGACAGAAAATATTTTCAGAATGAAAAAGCTAGGCTTGTGCCTAAGGCTGTCTCTCATTTTTCCAGAAGATTTTTACGTTGAGCAATGAGCAGTATTCTGCTGAAGCTTTCTTTGGCTTTTACTCAAGTGCTATAAATGAATTCATTAGTGGGAATTATTTTTGGGCAGCAGTAGTGGGTGTGTGTTTAGAGCCCAGCGGTGATGCATGGTACTGTGGGAGTCAAGTGCATTCCATCTTTTCTTCAGCAATCCTGAGAGTTTTAGCCTAAAAGAAAGAAACAAATGCAACAAAAATCCCCAAACCTGTGGTGATCAACCCTCACCCACGAGCCAGTCTGCTGCTGTTTGTGAGATTGAATTCTGGGCTGCCTGAACGAGAAGCCTTTCTTTTGCTATAATTAAAAGAAATTATTTTTTTAGAAAAAGAATAAGAAGAAAAAAAAAATGTCTTTTTAAAATTTGTTTTAGACACAGAAGAATTCTGTTACTGGGCATGAGGGCTATGATCACCAGTGCACATTGCACAGGTGAAAACACAGAGACATTTCTTTATTATGTTAGGGAAATGTAGATTTTCTATATGAGGTTCACCTCTGGATCTACTCTTTGGCCAAAATAGAGGGTGTGGGAGGAGAACAGCAAAAAGGAAGGACAGCAGTTATGATAGTACAATTATTCAGATTTGTTGGGTGCTTGACAGCAAACTGTTCTGTGTGTATTCATTATGAAGAGGCCAACTTTGAGCAGTGATGTTGAAATATATAAACCAGTGTTTGTGCAAATGTTGGACACACTGCCCCAGACAGGTAAAGAGTAACTATCACAAGTGTATTTTCATCAGTTAACACTGGAAAAGTATGCATATCTGGTTAAAGTTTAGAATGGTTTATGGTTAGTGTAGTTTAACCCTTCTCAGCATTTATTGTAGGAATGTATCTTGTCTGTGCTGGACTTTGGAACTTGTTAATTAGCTTGTGCCTGGGAAATATGTCAGCTAATGCCTGTTGTCACCCTGCAAATATCTGCAAGTCTGTGATGCAGTGTAGTGCCTGCTGGTGAATATTTACTATTATTAAATGTAAAGCATGTGCCTCACTCTGAGCAGAGGCTCTGGGGAGCCTCTGATAAATTTATCAATGTTCTTGGCCAGAAACACATGTTTCTCTGAGAAACAGTGAAAATGCCACTTGTGGGCTGTGTGTTACCTCCCTGCTTCATTTTCAGCACACGTGGGTAACCATTGTGAAAGGGATGGGGAAAGAGGACTTGTTATTATTTACTTTCTGTGAAAACCATTTGAGTCTCAAATTATGGCATCTTTCATCCCCGTGAGGATTAAACCACCCTAAAATGCAAACAAACATATTAAACAGGAAAGTGACCCCAAAAGCTTCAGCCTCAGCCACCCCATTATTATTTAATATATTTCTACTGAAGTTTGTACTGTTCTGGATATCATTGTCTTGAAAATTATAGGTAACTAAAGATTTCACTTTGAAAGCAGGCATACCAAATGAAAATACACTGCAGCTTGTTGATAGCTGGAATAAAAATGTCTGCATAACCATAGTAGGTTTTGTGTTTTGTTTTGGTTTTGTTTTTTTTAGCTTGAGGAAAGATCTGTCTGCATTGACATTTGAGTTTTGAGTAGGTAATTGTCAACGTGGAGAGGGGTTTGTTGTTTAAGTATAGATAAAGCATATTTTATGAATTTACATGGTAATTTAAATAGGTAGATGAACCTGGACAGAGCCTGCTTCACTCAGCATCAGCAGAGGAGGCAGTGAAAATCCAGACAGATTGTCCAATTTGGCCTTTCTCTCCAGTGGCTACAAAGAGGTACCAAGGAAAGATTATCTTCCTAGTTTAAATTCACTCTTTTTGAACCTGCCTTTATGCCACAAACTTCTCCCAGTCCTGAGACCATCCTGGGACTATGGAGATTTCTGTAAGAAAGACACAGAGAAGAAACACTTTAAGGGTTGTCTTGAAAGATCTCAAATGTTAGATTTCTTTTGACCTTGGTTGTTTTTTCCTCTTGGCAGCTCTGGAACGAAGGGATTCCTCCCTCCTGGGCAGCCCAGACATCATGGACCCAGCTCCAAGGAGAAAACGAAGGCAGAGGACAGCAAAGCCTGCAGGGACAGGAGCTAAGGTGGCTGCTTACGAGGCAGAGCAGGAAAAGTAAGCAGGTTTTAAATGTATTGAAATGTTTTTATGTTCACAGACCTCACCAGGTTCATGGGACTCCAAACCCAGCTGGGCACGGGCAGCCTCTGGTGCAGGAGGTTCCAACCTCACCACCCTGAGGTTCTGCCTTGGGGATTCCAGTGGAAAGAAATCACCTCTCAGTTCCATCTTTAATAGATTAATAGATGAATCTTTAATAGATTAATAGATTTTTTTCTGAAAATGAAGTCTCCAGGCGAAAAAAAATAGTTTGCTCTTAGAACACAAAGGGGGTTGGGATTTGTAACACTTGAAAGTATTTTTCTTACGTCCATTTCAACTTCTGGAAATATTTCCTTGTGTTGTGGAAGGTTCTTATAGTTACCTCAGAGCTGCTGTGGGATTGGTAGTATTTTCTTCAAAAACACCAATTTTTTTCCCTAAATGTATGGCAAATTACATTTGAAAATACATATTTTCTTTTTTTATCTTTTTATCTGTAATATTCCATGGATTGTCTTTAAACAGCCATTTACTGTTGGACACAAGCAGATTACAAAGACATTTCCCATGATTAGCAAAGATTTCTGTTTAAATCAGCAGGAGAATTATCTCATTTTGACGTAGAAGTTGTGGTTTGACGCCAGCCAGGAATGTTTGAATTTACAACCCTGTTTTATGAGTTTAAAAATTGCAATTTTTTTAGGCATAGAAATATGTAGAGAAAGCAGACTTTGCTTTTTTCTTCTTTCACATTGCAGTCCATTGCAATGGAAAATGCCTTTTTCCCATTGTATTTGGTCAGTTTGATTTTAGCAGCCTACCTGTGCCTGAAATTCAGGTTCATTTTATTTGACATTGGTTGTTGAAGGAAAACCTATGGAGGCAAAATACTGCAAATATACAGAGGCCCTGGGCTGAGTAATTGTCTATTTATGAATAGAGTCCTGTGTGCAGGGGGACAACTAAGAAGATAATGATATTTTTGTTGTAGTTCTTTGAAATAAGGCAAATTTTAGTAGAAACAGAGCAACATTATGATTTTTGTTTGTGCAAAGAATTCCTACTCTATTTACAGATTGAGTCAAGGCTGAATCTAAAGAGTGATTCTTCTTGCTGGCTATAACATAATTGGTTTTGTTTTGAGATCATATGGGACATCCATTCTATCAGTCTGTATCTCCATTTTTCTGTTTTGCACTTTATGTGGCAGTGGCAATTCTTATTAAATTCTTAGATAATATTTATATAAATTTATATAATATTTAGTTCTTAAATAAGAAGATAGGAAATATCCCCGTTTACCTGAAACATTACAAAAACTGAACTGAAATAATTTCCACTTTGCTGGTTATTTTTTCTCAACATCACTGAAGTTTCTGAGCTCCATCTGAAGTCTTTTGCCAGCTGCTAATCAAGTTTTCACTCAATTTGCTTGGCTAATAATTTTCATTTCTCTTCAGCCTGTCAAAAAAGTGGGGAGATGCAGAATTAGCACCGTGATCCAGTTCTCAAATATAGGTGTTCTTTTTATGGAGTAGTTTTTAATTACTCCAGTAATTTGTGCTGATGGAATGCCAGATCCTTGGGTGCTGCAAAGGGCTTTACCTTGAGCTGGCAGCACCTTGGGGTCCTGCCCAAAATGTTCTCCAGTATTGTGTCACTGAGCAAAAAGAGAAAAAAAGAAATTAAAAAAAACTAAAAATTATTTATCCAAGCAAAGGCGTGGCAGTGGGGGAAGTGAACCTGGAAATTCCTTCACCTCTGGGAGTGCTCCATGGCAAACAGGGGGATGGAGAGCATGCTGTGGTGCTCTGGGATCAAGTGCCAGGTTTGAACTGATGTCCTGATCACGTCTGCAGGTGCACCAAGGAGTCCTCCCTCGCTCCTGGGCTCTCCTGCTGAGACCTGCAGCCAGGGCTGCCTCCTCAGTGTGAACACAAATCTAAATACAAATGTGAATGCTTCCAGGCCAAGTCACACAAAACCCTCTCCCACAGTTCTTGCTGTAGCAAATAGAGCTTGTTTGGAGTTATTTCCCACGTGGAGTTTTTGGTGACTTCACCAGCCACGCTCTCCAGGCGAGGGGAGCGCTGCCACAAACCCAGCACCACGAGCCTGCCCTAAAGCTGAATCCTAAAGAAGATCCAAAAACAAGAAAAAGGAATTAAAAATACCTCTTTAGCTAAGGAAACCATCCAAGGTTTTCTTTTTCCCCTTGCCTTTCAGATTGTTGTTTTTTTTTTAAACACAGTGTTTTTCAACGGTGTTACCACGTAAGAAAAGTTGTGTCATAACTTTTAAGAAAAGTTACTTTACTTTTATCTACTTCTCAAAAGATGTCGCAGTATTCTAAGAAAGCAGCATTTTTCTTAAGAGTAAATACTAAGCCATCAAAACTTAAAGGATTCTACTTCTGCAAATATTTTGGATTTATGGATGTTGAGGCTAGTTGTGTGGCAATTCTCTACTCCTTGGAAGGAAAAGATATCCTTGGATATGGCCAAAAGTACTCAGAAGAATGCAAATAAAAATATGTTTGACTCAGAAATTAGAGCAAAAGGAGTGCTGCCTTCCTCATGCTTTGTGTGTGGGTGCAGTGGCAGGAAAAGGAGTTGAATTGTATTTATCCATATGGACATCTAGTATTACTGTGGCAATTTATTCAAGTGCTAAATCAACATTTTTAATGAAACTTGGCAATGTGCTTTGGATAATATTAAGCTTAGTGAAAGTAGCCATGAGAGCAGCAAGGAACTGAACTAGGATATGTGGAACAAGGTCGCTAAATGAACTGTTTAATTATTTGCTGAAATAAAGATGTACTTTAGGATAAAGTAGAAATTTAGAATAATTAGTGGGTCAGCCAGCTGCCAAGAATGAGGTTTATCCAGCTCTCTAGCAGGTTATTCTTAAGTCTTAGATATCCAGTGAAAGGAAATACTTCTTTAGGCAGACAGATGTTACTTTTAGTTAATAACAGCTGACCTATGGCTCTTAATTTACACATTTTAAATATATGCAAAGACAAAAAAGTAGATCTTGCTTTTCAGAAGACAATTGAGCCAGGAAGTAAAATAAAATTATTCTGATTCCAGTAAACTGTGATGGTCTTGGTGCAGCTCTGACTATAACTTAATATCTGGCAATTTCCTAAGGTGCAAGGCAGAGATAATATAGCAGTCAACTTAAGATGCAAATTCTGCTTTTCACAATTTGCATTATGTAATTGGAGGAGAAAAAAAAAAAAATAATAATAAGAGCATTCCCAACCCACAGTTAGAAGTTATGGTTATTGAGGCATTACCCAAATCTCTTTGGGGGCTGCATATGAATGGCACTATTAGCTGTGTGGAATATGCATTCAATACAGAGGCTTAGCTGTGTGGCCTGTCAGCCTCAATCCTCTAAATAATTGGATGTTTCTATAATATTTTCACTTTAAAAGTGTTGGGAGCTACTTGAGAGCAGATAGTACCTACTGAGGATGGCAAAATTTGTAATATAATTTTAAGAATGAAGTGTAGTTATTGAACAGACCAGTCATTGGGCAAAGTCATTGTCACAGACTACTGTGGAACAGAGATGGAGTCTCTACACTAAAATAAAAATAAATCAGGAAAAAGATTCCATTTCTAGTGCAACTTACATCTTTCCACTTCGATTTATCAAAATTGGCTTTTGGGGTTTTTTTAATGAGTTAAGAAAAACAAAATCTTTTTATTTCTGTCTTTCTTTTTTTGCTAATAAAGGATCTTTTATGGTCCTCATTCACACACGTGTTTCCTAGGAGAAAGGCTTTGCTGGATAAGACTCAAGTTTTCTATAAGTTATTCTGTATATTTCAAAATATAATCCATTCCTTCTGCTCGAGGGTATTCATAATTTCTCTGCTTTTTAATGCATGCCTACTGTTGAGTGGATGTACAATTACAGAAGGGGTTTGGGGAAAGGCATCCTAAATACAGGAAAAACATTATGGATGCAAATACGCTGGATTCCCCTGAGAATAAGACTAGAAAAATAATTTTAAAAAAAGTTCTTACAGAGGAAGTGTTCCATAATTCTGAGAAGCAAGTGTCAAGAGATACTGTTGATCCAGCTGGCTGAGAAGTAACAGGTATTATTTTCTTGTCTTTTTTATTTCTAAGAAGAATTTGCACCAAGCACTGTGACTCTGACTTGTTAGCTGTTCTGCATGCCAGAAATTTCGGTTTCATAAGTCTAGTTTAGTACATTTGATGTCACTACTACTGGTTTTCTTTGTTTGTTTGTTTTGGTTGTTTGGGTGATTTCAATTTATTAAATTGAAATTTGACTTTTGGGGGCTTGGTACCTGTTGCTTGAGTGATAAAATGGAGTGACTGTCAGAATCAGGCCTAAATTTAAATTGAAGGAAAGAGAGGCTCTCCCTGCATTTGGCTTTGCTGAAATTTCGAGGTACAAGTCAGATTGATGGGACCTTTGCCACCAGTAATTAAATTTTTTCTTTTTTTACACATAAACCCTGCTTTTTCAGAGAGCTCTAAAAGGGTTCAACATATTTTTTTAGGAGCTCTCAGAAGCACTTGAGCGAATCAGAGGAACATAATCAGGTTTCTGAGTGTGTGCTGAAGGTCCCAGGCTTGTGCCACCTGCGTTGCCATCCCTGGCTCCATCAGAGGCCAAACAGGGAATGTAATTTTTCCTTTAAACACGATTGTTACGGTGCTCACACTCGCTGTTTGTTCTTGACTTCAGGGCCTGATTAAACTTAGTCATGTGTGTAATTGTGGGTAGAATGAGCTGCTGCATGGTTTTTACTTGTTAATGATAAATGTGGGCTTTTTTATTTATTTTTTTTTTTCTCCAGTGTTTATGCTCTCCTCCCTTTCTGTACCTTCAAAAGTTGGGGTTTTTTTTAATCTTCGCAGGTATATGTAATTTATTTGGAAAGAAATCCTTTAGCATTGTATCCCAATACTGTAATAAGCTGTACTTGTCTTTCTTTTGATGAACTTCCACCCCCTTAAAAGCACTGTGAGCCTGTGGTGAGCCCAGGGCTCCCTGGGGACCCTCTCTCTGCATTTGTTTAATTCATTGCTTGCGGTTCACATTTTTGAAGCTCTAATGCAAAGTTTATTTAAAGTGTGGTCTGCCACCACCAGTGACTCAGGTAGGGGAAACCACAGGTCTGTCCTGGAATCTGGCATTCTCTGAGGCCAGGCTTTGGGTTTTCTCTCTCACACAGCAAGTTTTTCTTCTTGTAAAAGTTCAACCAGCCAAAAATTTGGTTCTGCTGAAAATGACACCAGAACCTTCCAGAGGGGGTGTGAAGTTTATCCCACAGTTATCCCCTTTTAGGGAAAGAGGTACTGAAGAGCTCATGATGACATGTCACTTCTGTATTATCTCAAGTGCATTTATTTAATGCAGAAGGAGAGAACTTTCCTGGTTTGGCAAATACTGTGTTCACTGTGATCTTTCAGTCAGTCAGGGCAGTGAGGAGCTCTTTCCTGCCACCATAAATTTATGGAATGCAGTATTTAGAAAGTTTTGATGATTACTTGCCCAGGCTGAAATGTAAACAAGTTAAGAAATCTCTTAGAAGTGGATGGTTGGGTAGTATGAACCTCTAATGTGAGTATTAAAGCAAAAACATTTAAGTAGTGAATTAAGGCATCTTTGTGATTCGTGCATGCTCAGCATTATCTTGTGCCTTTGGGTGGTTCCTTTCTTCCCCCTTTTTTCCTTCTGTTTTTGCTCCTTTGCTGAGGCACTGGCAGCAGCAGCAGTGTGACATCAGTCACAGCAGACAGGTTTGCCCCACCTGAGCAAACATCAGAAATACCCCAGCACCTTTGTGTGGCAGCTTTGATAAGTGACCTTCATCACCTGAGCACTCACCTGTGACTGTTCCAGGCTGGGCTGGGAAGGGGATCTGTGCAACAATGGGGGGCTCTCAGAGACAAAAAAAAAACAAAAAAGAGGGATAAAACCTTTGATGGCAATACTGCAAAAACTGTAAAAGACATGAATCATTTTTTGGGGGAAAAAAAAAAAAAAAGGTTGCAAAAAATCTAGAGTAATTCTTCATTCAGCTCGAATGAAGGAATAAATGCAACAAAGTGCAGCTGCTTTTTCTCCTGGTGGTGGTACCTGTGCAGTGTCTCTTTTTTTAACTGAGCAGCAGATAATTAGGCTTCCACCATCCACGTGGGAAGGGGTGATTTATTTCCACGGGAAGTGGAGGGAATTGGGATCCACCACCATTTCTCCCAGGTCCCCAGGGAAGGGTGGGACGATGTGAGGCTGAAGGCCCAGGGCAGGAAAAAAATGAACATTGTCTGCTGACCTCAGAGGCTTCCATTTCTCCTGGGGAAAGTCTCTCAGCTCTCCAGTTTGGAGCACATCTCACAGGTTTTTGTCACTGGTAACAGCCCAATAATTGACTGCTGATGGAGGAGTTATTACTCAGAAAGACCGACAGGGCTCTACCCTCTGTTGTCTCAGGGCATGTTCCTTAGGTCAGGGTTTTATTGCTGTGACAAATCTGGTGAGATATGTGTCTCCAATGATTCATCTATAATGTATTTCACTGAAACATTTCCAGAAAATTTATTTCATATTTCAGGCTGTTAGATTACAAGAGAAGAGCTTAAAAAATGGAAACTATACCTTCTTCCTCCATTACCTTTCTGGTCAACTTTTTTGATGCTTTTCCCTTGCCTTTTAAACAAAGGTTTTAATTGGAGTGGTGTTTTACCTGAGCTTTATATTTTAAGCCCCACTTAGGTGGGTTGTGGGCTGGAATAGTTTAATTTATCACATTATGCATAAGTTTTGTTAAATAGTGAGAACCTCGATGGGGTGTTTTCATGTGGGAGGCCTAAGAATTTCTCCTTGGAGGTAAATTACACTAAGAAGGAGGGAAGGTTTTGTGTGGTTGAGGTACCCAGCAGTGCTGGAACAGTTGCTGCCTTTTGAACTAGACCATGCTCCAACATTTTCAGCCTTTGAGGGTAAAGGGTGAGAAGCTAAGGAGAAGAGATTGTGTTAGAAGCAACAAAGAAGGCAATATTTGAAATTCCACATGCATCCTGGTGATCAGGGTGCAGGAGCAAACATGGACTTTCTGTGTGACCAGCTCTGCAAAGGGCTCTTGATGGTGCCATTAAACCTCAATTTCCCAAAGCAGCTTTTCTGGCAGAATTATTCACATTATTTGTAATAGGAAGGAGCAGGTGATGTAGGGGGCTGAGATTTTGATTAGGTGTTGGCAGGAGATTGAGATTAGGCTGATGGAAAGCCCAAGTAACCTGCTTGCCACCTCAGCCCTGGTGTCAAAAATATCGTGGGAGAGAGTAGGAGGAAAGCTTGGCTCTGTTAATGACACAAAGCTGCCTCATATATAACAAAATACCTGTTTCTGCTGTTCTTTGGACTGAACATGAAGTTAAGTCTTCTTTACTGCATTAAATTGGAGTATTCTGTATAGCACAACTGTCTGGGAGGACCAGCAGTCCCTTAAATCAAAATGGGCCCCAGGAAACCTGCTGGAGGAAATGCTGTGCACAGAAATACACTGAAACTCATGATCTGGGAAAGGATTTCACAAACTCTTGCAAACACTGCCTGCTCTGCCGAGGAGATTGCTCAGTTCAGTGCATTTTTCAAAACTCAGATTCACTGCATGAAGCTATTAATCTTCCTATTTTTATTTCTGTTCATCCTTTTTTCTTTACTTGGCTTTTTACCTTTTTTTTTCCTCCCAGAAATGTCCCACCTCAGCACAGCAGGGCTAAAAAAATGCCACTTAGATTTAACAAGGCTTACCAATTTCTTTATGCCAAAATAAGTGCTTAATCCTCTGCTTCAAATCCACAGAACTAAATGCATGGGAATTATCTCTCCAGTGGTGACTTTACTCCTCAAGCAGTGATGGCTGTGTCTAGATTGTCTGTGTTTCTTCACCTGCCTAATTTCACCTGACTGCTGTTGATTGTGAAGACCTAGGTCCAGCCAGTGAGAAATATTTTATCAGATTTGGGTGTCCTTCTCCACCTCTTGTGTGTGATCCTTAAGGATGCTGCTGAAACTGGAAAGCATACAGATATTAGGACATTTTCTGTTCCAGAATGCTTGAATTCCGGTGCAACAACAGAGGAAAAGGGGGAAAAGGGCTTGTACTGAATTTATTTGAATCCTGTTCCTGCCTCAGAGTGTCTTGGAGAGGAAGGATTGTCAGGAAAAGGTCTAGAGCACAGAAAAGGGCGAGAGGTGGCACTGGACAGGTCTGTGAGCAGAGACAGACAGGGAATGTGGTGAGAGGCACTGATGGTGCATTTGTTTTCCTATTTACCATGGATATGTGTCTCCCCAAAAGCAGTAAATCAAGCTCTTGACTTCCATGGCAATGAATTTCCAGTGATGTTTGGATCATCCCCAGATCTGGTCAGAGTGGATAAATATTCATACATTTATACACTGTGACTAATGCATGTGGTCTGAGCAAATGCACTTTCATGGTCGGGTGAGGGGACTCATCTGTGTCTGTCAGCCTGTGTCAGAATTCCTGTGGCATTAATCAGGACCCTTTTTGATGAGTTCTGCCATCTGTGGCAGGGCACATGGCACATGCTCCTGCATCAGCCCAAAAACTTTGGGCATCAGAGACAGATTTGCACAAACCAGGTCTCTCTTAAAATGATTTCACTACATTTCAGTCTCCTCGATCATAAATAAAAATATCTTTATTAGAAGCTGCAGGAGGTGCAGAATTAGATTAATATGAGCCTTGTTAACACAGCATATTGCTGACACACTCCCTTGATTGCTTAATAAAATAATTCTTTACTTTATTCGTCTGTCAAACCATTCATAACAATTGTCATGTAGCTGTTGCATCACTCGAGCTTGAACATTCAACCAGCAATTTGAAAGCTAATTACATGCTTGTGTTTTCCTCAGATGGTTTTCTGAATATCAGCTGTTACAAGTGGACTGGGTGTAAAAATGAAGGAAAACGGTCAGTATTCAAAAATGATCAGTGACAGAGTCAATGTTGTAATGAATCCTAAATAGCAGAAGTGAGATTCTCAAAATCTCACTTCAAAGTGAAAATTTGAAGTGAGATTCAAATGATTCAATGAGATTTGGATGATTCTAAGTACTGAGGTGAATGGAAATCTAAGAGTAGTGTAGCCACTGGCATCTGTGTTCCATCCTGTACATTTAGAATGAGCACAGTAATAATGACTAAAACTAAGGAAATGGGACAAATAAGGTGAGAATGAGTTTCATTCTAAGTCTCATGCCAGAAAAAGATGAGATTTCTCATGTGCTTCTTTAAAAGATGTTAATTATTCAAGAGAGCAGAAATAAATATTTTATATTCCACTTATATGGATCCCCCAAGGAGTATTTGACATCAAAGCTGGAGACCTGTCTGTTAAGTTAAGAAATGGTACCTCTGGCCTTGTGTTTATCTAGAAGAGATAAAGAAGCTATTTAACTTGAGAAAATAATTTATGAGAGGGTTGTTGAAAAAGGTGCTAATTGTAGAAAAAGCTTGAAATATGTTTTATGTTGTAGAAGCCCACAGAGATGTGATTTTCTAAAGACATCACAGAACACAGAGAATGTTCACTGCATTTAGCAGGAGTGGGGAAAAAGATGATTTTTTTTTTACGTCTTAAGGAGTTCTCCACATATTAATTAAAATTAATAAAGGTTCTGAACTACAATTTGGCCACAGGAATAAACTTTTACTAGTTCGTGCTGTGATCTTCCCCACTCCCCAGATTCCTGAGCAACTCTATAAAATACTTTCACAGGGGTTATTTTTTGTTTAGAGAAGAAAATGGTTCTTTTCTTATCACTTCAATGTTTTGCCACAACTGGCTAAACCTTGTAGTTGCACAGGTGTAAAACTGGAGTAAAGTGGTGATAAATCATTTGGTTTCCGCTGGGGATGTGAACTATCCAGAGAGCTCCTGCTTTAGTCCCTCTGGAGCTGATTCTTGGGTAACTGTTGAACTACCTGAACAAAATTCTACTTTTATTGAGCTATTCTGAAAAAAAATATGTACTTTTTATAAAGAAAACCTTCAATCCTTTAGGCTAAAACTCACCAATGAATAGGAAGACTACGACAAGAAGTAAGCCTCCTGGACTTGCTGTTTGTCACAAATACAAAATTATTTTTCTGTTCAAGTGCTGTGCCAGTGTCAAACTGTTCTGGAGCACCAGGTTAGGAAAGATTATTTTGGTATTAAAACTCTTCTCCAGCTGTATATCTGTGTGCCTACAGCATTGACTAAAAATGTTAAATGAAAAAAAAAAAAAAGCAGATTATACCCAGTTGTGTTGACAAAACTGCTCAGAACCTGAGCAAGTGTTTCAATTGAAGCAAAACCAGATTTTAAGACAGAAAACAGAAGATCTCCAAATAAAAATAAAACATTGTCAGGATGTGATGAGTTGCCTGTTGGCTCTTCAAAATACTTTGTGAGTTCCAGAGTTTTAAAAGAGGCAAAAATCATCGACTTTTTATCGTTGTGGCTGAGAGCCACCCCAAAGTGTGTAAGCAAAATGTCCACAAACAAAATGTCCAAACCAGTGTCCCCCAGCCAGTGATGGTGGGAAGGGAGGGAAGCAAGGGGAAGAACAGGAGAGCAGGAGATCAAAGCAATTTTTGTACAGATGCATGAAATTTGTGCAACTTCCCTTTGTGGGGGTGAGTGTTGTCCTTCCCAAATTTGGGAATAACAGGGTTGTTTGGGACAGCAGGCTCTGCCTGGGAGCAGGTGGTGGCTGACATGGCTAAACACAGGGAATAACACAGCAGGAGATTTGGGAAAATCATGTCAAGAGATGGGATTGTACGGGCTGGAGGGTTTGGAATTCAGTTTTAGAGGGGTGTGGTGTTGCCCAGGTGAGTCTTTATCCACCCCTTGGTGTGAGACCTCTCAGTCTCCTGTTTGCCTTCCCACTTTCTGCCCTCCAGCACAGCACTGGAGAGGCACAGAACGATGGCCTCCTGCGTGCCTGATGTGCATCTACACCTTTTCTGCCTGAACTGACAGCAAACCAACCATCACATCTGAGGGCAGGAGCAGGAATGCTTGTCAGGCTGTTCCCTCGGCATGACTGGGTGCAGGATGCTGCAGAGACCACAGCCCTGCGCTCACAGCTTCCCTCATGCAGTGATTTGCAAGGCTGAGATGTTCCTGATGCTGTTATAACCTTTCCTTGATCTAGATTTGCAGGGAAAAAAAGCCAGATTTTCGTGTTACCCCGAGGCAGCGTTTCCCAGACACTCCTTTTCTTCGTGGTTTTGTTCACGCCACTCCCAGCTCTGCACCAGCTCCTGTGTCTTGATGTGTTCTCATTTTTCCAGGCTAAAAATATTCATTATTTCTGACTTTTCTGTTGCTGAGGTCCCTTTGCAAAACCAGCCCACTGGTGGGTAGATCCCATTGACTATGGTGACACATGAAATTTCCAGACACCACTGGAGTTTCATGATGCACCAACCAAAATATATTCCTGTTCCAAAGAGAAATATGCAAGTGAGAGGCAAAAAAACTCCTTTTCCTCAAAATTTCCCTCAAAGTACAAAATATGTACAAAATACAAAATTTTCCCTCAAAAAAAAAGAGAGGGAAATTTGTATTAGTAAAGTTCATTACTGAGATGACAGATCACAGGCTGGGATGTTGTTGGACAGGTGAGTATGCATGTCCTATCCAAGCCTTTCAAATTACCTGAATCACCCTGAATCTAAGCTGGCTATTCATATTTTTATTTCACATCTTCATTTTTTTTTTCTTTTTTTTTTTTTTTTTAAACCAGGCATTCCTGTCTGCAGTAGTATTTAGTGTTTGTTTTTAAGCATTTGCTCGATATTTATTTAAAGGCCATTACCTTGGCATCAGAAAGTTTGGTCTCAGTGAGGGCTTCCAAATCATTAACCTCAAACCTTCTGTCACACCTGAAATTGCTGCTCCTTAGCAGGGCACCAACATTCCAAATGTAATTGAGTTCTCTGCTTTTACATATATTTCTTGGCTGAGTCATGTTGACAAGCGCTTTTCATCTTGAAAACTTTCCAGTTGTTAAGACTTAGCCAATTTGACATGGAATTCAGAAAATTAATCAAGGTAGGGCCCGGTGCCGCCTGCATTAAAGGTGCACCTGTGTGGAGGTTTACCTGCCATCACCTGACATCTCCAAATATTATTCTTCCATTGTGTGTTCCCACAAAAGTAGGTTGTCTCATGTAACACAGTCCCCATTGTCCCCTGGAGCAAAACGTGACTGCCTTGAGGTAGGTGAAGAAAAGGGGAAGAAATCAGATTGTTCTTCTGAGCAATTTCACCTAAACTTTGGGCTGATGGAAGCAGAAATGTAGGGTCCACAGCTGCAGGGGGTTTTTTTGGGTCTTTTTTTCTCGAGGCAGCTCATAACCTTGGCAGTAGCATCCTGGAATGGGTTTTGGGATCCACTGTCCCCTGTGAGTGGTGTCAAATTCCCCAGGTTTAGGTCTGGTACCAAGCTCAGGGTGCTGCAGGAGATTTCAGCAGTTTCATACATTAATTTATAGGTGCTGGTTGTGTCAGAACAGCGCTGAACTACAAAATTCCACATGAATAATGGGGATTATTTGTAAACTATGGCAAGATCTGCAGTTCTGAAAGCCTGGTGTTCTTCATACTTAAGGCTCTGTGGAAGTTAAGGACAAGAGAGTGACAGGACATAATCAGGGTCCTCAGTCTTTAATAACTTCTTACAGACATTATTAACATGTCAGTTCCTCCTTTGTGTGATCTGTTAATGGAGAACTTGCAAGTCTTAGATGAGTAGGTAGATTGTTGTGTTTTGTTTTGTTTTGTTTTGTTTTGATGGGGTTTATTTTCCAAAGACAGTTTTGCACTATGCAAAATTAATTTTCAGTGAGCCAAGGAAGTAATCAGTGCTGCAGGACAGGATATTACAGGGATATAATTGAAAAATTAAACTTTTATTATAAATGTGCAGGCATGACACCTCCATAGACTTCTGTCTTTTTATTCTCAGCAGCAGGATAATTTTAATGTATACTGTTTTATTCTCCTTCTTTATTTTGTTTTCAATCTGGTGCTATGTATACTAACTCATTTTCCATCTCTCAGCAAAATGAATTCTCCTGCCAGTAACCAAGCTGTCATATAAATTATAATAAAATTTATTTATTAACCTGAACAGGAAACTGAAGGAGTAATCCATATTAAAACATACAGTAGCAATTCCATATTCCATCTGGATATGAAGCTTAAAGGAGAATTCCATGATAATGCCAACTCTGAAGCTACTGGGTTTTTTTTTTATTTTAACACCCCTTGATTTCGCAAGAATTTTGCTGTAGATATTATTGCATACAAACAAAATCAAATAGTGCAAGGCTTCTCCACTGGGCAAGCACTGAAGAAAGAAAAAAAAGTAATATGTTGACAATAAATACCTTTTTAATTGGATAAATAAGACAAGCTCCTGGATGAATGATGACTGATAGGTGGTAAAGCTCTCTGGTGTTTAATTATAGATGAACTGACACCACGAGGATCGAGCAGATGTGTGAGAAGGGCTTAGGCAGCAGCTTCAGTTTTATTAAAAAGCCCTTCATAAGAAAACTCAATTATACACAGGCAGTGGATGGATATAGACAGGGCACAGAAAAACTCTTGGTCTGCTGAGAGATGGCATTAAGCTAAGTGGCAGGAGGGCAGAGGTTTGGAGCCTGATGGTTTCCTGCTCCTTTCCTGGAGCTGAGGCTGTGTCTGGCTGCTGCCTGGACCTCTCCATCCCTCTGTTCACACCAGTTCCTGGCACACCTTCCAAAAGAAGGCTGTCAGTGTTCCACCTCACTGGGAGGTTTCCAAAGTCACAAGCTGTGACAAAATTCGAGAGGTGTCCATCTTGTGCAACCTCGTGCTTCCTGGTGCTGGGAAGAGAGTGGGAATATTAGCCCAGCCTCCTTTTCCCAGCAGAATTCCTTCTTCTTCCTGGCTGTTTCAGGCAGTATAAACTGTCCTGTGTCAGCTGTAGGCTGTCCTCTGGAGTTCTGTGGTGCCCCAGGCCAGGATGATGAACTTTGTGCAGTTGAAGGAGACCAAGGAATGAGGACTGAGCTGAGCTGTGGCTTGATCTTCTTCCTGCTTGCCAGATCAGCTCAGGCTTAGGTGATTTTGGGGGTCTGTGGCAGGTTTGGGCTGAGGAATTTGGGGCTGTTCAGCCTGGAGAAGGCTGAAGTTTGTGTGGAGACCTCACAAGGGAGCAGGGAGAATGGCTGCCAGTGGCAGAGGGCAGGGCTGGATGGGATCTTGGGCAGGGATTGTTCCCTGGCAGGGTGGGCAGGCCCTGGCACAGGGTGCCCAGAGCAGCTGGGGCTGCCCCTGGATCCCTGGCAGTGCCCAAGGCCAGGCTGGACATTGGGGCTGGCAGCTCCTGGGACACTGGGAGATGGCCCTGCCCCAGCAGGAACTGACTGGGCTTTAAGGTCCCTTCCTAGCCAGACCAGTCTGTGATCCTGTGAACTGCAGGGAAATTATCCATTCCATTTTTCCTATCTTTAACTTAGGCCGGTCGAGCCCCACATCCATCCAACTGGAAATAAAAAAGCTAGAGTACTTCCTAAATCTGAATTAAAATTTATTTTTAGACTGTGAAGCCGTCACTGGAATATTTATGCGTTTTCTTTTTTGGCTCATAATCTATTAATTAACAGTGTGCACTTTGAAATAGACACTTTTTTCTTGCTTTTCTATTTTAATCCTTATCTCTTCTTCCTCATACCTCCAGCCTGTTGAGTACACCCACTGCTTCCCCCTGAAGCTAATGTGAGAATTTAAATTTCAAATTACTGACAGAAGTGGATTGCTGTTCAAACAAGGCATCTCAATGTTCTCAAACACCTTGATGAATTATGCATTCAGAGGGCGTCTGATCAATGAAATCTTTAGTGTGTTTTTATTTATAGTCTCTTTCCCATCATTGGAATTGCCTTCTACTTAATCTCAGTCTGACAATTGCTGTGGTGTTTCAGGTATTTTATACACTTACCTCCAAAATACAAAGAACAGATTAATAAATATTGCATGTATGGCATGTGGTCCCTAGGCTTATTAATCAACAAGGAAGGTTAACTGCTTGCAGCTCAGAAGCATTCAGAAAAACACATATTTTCCTGAAAGGCACTGAAGATATATTAGATTTTATTGTACCAAGTGCTCTGTACAACTAATTGTGATATTAAATGGTGGGAAGCTGTTTTAAGGGTGTCTTTATAGCTTTAACCAGAAAGAAAGATTTCTTACGTGTCCATTTGATGTTTTAGTAATTAAAAAAAAAAATCACATGCAGCTCATTATCTGAATAAAATATATACTTAACAGAATTCTAAGCCAAAGAGAATGATTCTGTAGAAAGGGGATCACTTGGATTAGGGAAAAAATTCTTTTGAACAGACACATGATCAATATAGCGTGATTAAATGGGTGAGTATAGATATCTACTGGGTCTGAAATAAATATTTTTAGATGTATGGGCCCAGCCTCCACACTTAGTTCCATCAATTGCAAAAAATCATTTGGAAGTGGGATACTTTTTTAGCCTTTGAAGGGTTTGTTTATACACTTATCAGTCAGGAGCTGCTCACCTGCCAGAGTCCTTCCACAAGGGCCCCCAATTTCCTGCTTTTTAAATCACCCTGTGTCATTTGTGTGTGTGGCTTCCCGAGGACTTCAGTCAGAAAGCAGGCGAGCCTAAACACACTAATTGTGGCAGACTGAATTCCCTGATATTTCAGAGGGCAGCTCTGATGTTGGGCAGCACCTTAAGTACATGGGGCTGCTGTGTTTTCACTTTTGTGGGCTGAAACTTTAATTTTTTCTTGTACATCCCACCGGGCTTCCTTTTGGCAGGTGGCTTTGCTGTGTAAGAAAACATCCGACCAAAACTGTAAGTTTGCAGTTCTTGGATAACCTGCAGGGTTTTTGTAAAGATCCTCTTTGGTTAGGAATCCCAGAATATCCTGAGCTGGAAGGGATCAGGATCACCCAGTCCAACTCCTGGCCCTACACAGACCCCCCAGTCACTTGAGAGCATTGTCCAAACACTCCCTGAGCTCTTGGCAGCCTTTGCCCTGTTCGAATTCTAAGCAAAACTGCATCTGTATTTCTTTTACGTAGCATGAAATTTTCTGTTTGTGAAATAAAAAAGGCATTTTGTTATCCAGCATGAAGGAATAATGACGGAAAATGGAATTACTGATCTCCCTTCCTGTGGTCACAGCAGTGATTAGGACTTGCATCAGAAGATAACTTTGTAAAGAGGCAGCCTGCAAAAGCTTAAAGCCAACCCAAAAGGCAGTGGCAGCGACATAAATTCATCCTAGAATCTGGAATTTGGCCTGTGACATGCATTCAGGTGGATGGGAAGAAGGGAAGAAGGGAAGAAGGGAAGAAGGGAAGAAGGGAAGCCCTGTGGCTCCCCGTAGCACTGTGAGGACCCAGGGATGGTGGGGCAGTTGTCTCCTGAGAAACCTGCTCTGTGTCTCCTTTCCAAGGGAAGGGCTTTTAGGGCAGAATATTGAGGCACAGGCTGTGTTTTTGGTGTGGGTGGGAGCAGCTGTGGCGACATCCAGGACAGGAGGCTGGGATGGTGCATGGTGAGGACATCAGCGCCCGCGTGATGCCCTGCTGAGCCCACCAGCTGGAGCTAAACTGGGCTTAAATATTTGCATTGGGTTAGTGAAATGATACAGCAAGCAAGATTTTTTGCACAGAAAATGCTGATGACAGGCAGGCAATGCTTGTGGTGCAGCTGTGAGGAAGTACTGTGTTCTCAAATATGGATTATCTTTGAATTTGTGCTCACTGGTAATCCACTGTAATTCCCATTAAACAAGCATTTTGAACAGCCTGTTGTTTTTAGAAGAGTTTAACGGGGGTCTTAATGAATTAAAAATGTGCCACATTTATCTGTGGAGGAAAAGCTTTCATCTGCACTCCCTCAGGTCCCAGTGCCCTCCTGGGGAGAATGGTCACCTGCTGAATTGACCAGAATAAAGTGCTGAAAATTGCTTAATAGGAGGAGAAGCAATTTTTCACTAATCTGTTTCAGGCTTGCCGGAGGAGATTTCTCAGTCTGCGCTGTGGCTGCTGGAGCTCAGAGGGATGGCGAGCAAAAATTGAATTATTCAGCGTAAAACCTGCTTGCCAGGAGCTGCCTCCCTAGGAGGGAGGTTCTGGGGGGCAGAAGTTCTGTTTGGGCATGTATCTCCCCTTGGCCATCAGTGGAAGGAAGATGTGTAATCATCCATGACTGGCAAATTTACAAAAAAACCCAAAAAACTCTTCCTTCACCTTCTGAACAAACTGTCGGAAGTTTGAATTTCAGCAGAGTGAATATAATGAGGTCAGGGCAGCTGCAGAGCACTAATCATTCTTCAGAAAAAGGCCACTCTGTGCTCTCAGTGTGAAACATTTCCCGTCCTCAGACATGCATTTTATCCCCTTTTTGTCTGGCTTTTGCAAGTGGACGGCTTAGTCACCCTGGTATTAACAGTTCTTGTGTTCTAGACCTTGCTATAAGCTTGATTACATCGGCAAATTATTGCAAAATAAGTATTTGTTCAATCAGTGAATTTAAGGAGCAATGGTATTGCACAAGTCCCTGAATTACACTCTGACTCCACAACTATCCCTTTTTTATGCTCCAGCTCTCCCCAGCTCCAGAGGAGGCAAACCCAGACCCTGTGGATACTCCCTTAGCATTGAAGTTTCCACCTAAGGAATTCTTCTCCTGTTGCTCCTCCTGAAAAAATAGAAAAATAGGAAAAAATATTAAATTTTCTTCCTGAAAAAAATAGATAAGTCCTGAATGTCTCAAGACCTTAGGAAAATGTTACTTTATCCAGTACATGTGCTGCTGTATTAGCTTTCCAATACTGTTAATTTCTAGGGGTGGGGGGGTAGTTCAGCCTCATCAGCTTTGAGAAAAATTGGTTCTGGAGCAGGGAAACTTGCTAATTTTTCTTGTTGGGAGCCAAAGTAATCTGATTTCAACTTTGCTTTATTTCAGGGGCTGGGTAACGATAGCAAATTCATCTGTTTTGCGCGTAAACCATTCCCATGTTTGGCGTTCAGCTATCTGATCCTGTGCCTTTTAATATTTCTGCAGCTTAGCCCACAGGATTGCAGCACCAGCTAAAAGTGAGTAACGTTATAGGGCAGGATTTGTGTCGCTGCTCAGCCCGTACGCAGCACAGCTGGAAAATAATGCCAAAAGTATTGGAATTATTATGGAAAACATGAAGAGTTCTTATGAGAACTGCAGGCTCCTGAGGCACGAGAAACTGTACCATATGTGAGGCTGGCAGAGAGAGGTTTTTTTGGGGGGAATATGGTCCTTGGAGGAACTAGGCCTGACAGTTTATCAAAGGCATAAAGCAAGACAAAGTGGGGGAAGTAAACAGGGTGACAGAGCCGCCTTTGTCGGGACAGGTTTGGGATACAATGGCTCAAGGTGTTGCTGCGTCCTGGGTGATCCTGCCCCATCCCTGCCAGCCAGCAGCTTTTAGTGTGCCTGATTTGCCCTCTTTCATCTCTCTGCCTCTCTCTGTTACGAAATTACTGAGTCCCACCCGGAGCCGAAAGCTTTTCCATAAATTGCTTTTCCATAAATTGCCCCTTTTCTCTACATTTCTCTCACAGACATGCCAGAACTCTGGCCAGGACCAGAGGTTCACCAGCCCCTCAAGACTGGGTTTTTAATGGTGTTTTATTCCTGTGGATGCAGGGAGATGTTTTCTGGGATAGCTGTGTGTGCCTTGGCTCGGGAGCTCCCGGGGGGACGATTTGCTGTGCTCACTCAGCCTGTAAGGGAAGAAATAAACCTGTAACATCTGCAGAGTCGTAAACATCTTGGATAAAAAAAATTTGTGCTGCTAAGTATCAGGAGTGAGGGTTTTCTTCACTCCTGTAGGCCTCATCTCACACAGAAATTACTATAAAGCCTTACATGCCCTGAGAAATGTGCCTGTGGTCGTTTTCAGCCTCTGCACACACATTCTGTAATGGTATCCACCATTAGAAATACTCTGTTTTCAATATAGAGAAATCTTTAGAAAGGCAGGATAGAGCAATTTTAGATAGGGAAAAAAAAGTCAGCATACATTACATATCATTTACAGATCATCTGGAACATCTTTGCTCTCTCCTGCAGGAGTTAAGAAATTTTCTTCCAGAATAATTTTGCTGTTGCAAGAATTCTTTCAGGCCATAAAAACCTTGAAAAGCTGCTTGTTCTTATTCTGCCCGCAGGCAAATTACAAAAGTTGCTGCTCTGAAGAGAAAGAGGACCTGACAGTTTCATACTTTTATGGCTTTGGTAATGGATTGTGTGTGGGGGATTCAGGGGAGGATAAAAGGAAGAGGTGCATTTCCATCTTTTCTTGGACACTGTAGAGGTGAAGGCAAAAATCTAGCATTCTAAAGGTTCTGTGAGGCAGTAAGAAAATTGTAATTTTTTAAAAATTATTATTATTACTCATCTACTTCATTACAAGCTTCAAGCAGGCCACTGGACTTGTGGCACATGCCAAACTGCTTTGCTAGCACTCACAACCTGTAATCTTTGTCTTCTCTGTGAAAAAGTGCTTTGTTTTAGCTATTTTATTTTAATTTTTTTTTTAATCTATTGGCTTGAATATTACCAGCTAATTATAATTAGAAAGTCACATTCACAAACGCAGTAAATTTGAGTATAACCAGAAACTGCAGCTCTGCAGGGAGGACCAGGCAAGCAGCAACAACCACAAAATCGAGCTGGGTGATGCTCCAGAGCCCTGTTCCTGTTTCTGGGAGCTGCCTGCTGCTCCTTTGCTTCTCTAAAGTGCAGCAGTGAGCTGTAAAACTGATCCAATGAAAGCCCTTAAGGTCTAGTGGGCAATCACCAAAACAAAAGGTACAGTTTTCTTTCAGCCCAGCCAGCACAACGTTTCTTTGATTAGACAGCTGAACGTCCGAGTAAATAAAGGAAGAAGATCATCACTCGCTCTTACTTTGGGAGCAATTAATAGTCCTTTGATAACAGACTATTTCCTTTTTTCCGGCTTTTGCATTGCCCTTCCTTTCCTTTTGCTGCTTAAGCACTCTCAATAGAGTTTCATCTAAAACTGTGGGCAGTAGAAGTCGTGATGTTTTTATCTTTTCCAGGTGATTAATTTTGTTTCATTTGGTTGGGTTTGGTTTTTTGTTTTCTTTTTCTTTTGTTTTTGCTTTTTTTTTTTTTTTTTTTTTTTTTTTGTGGATGTAGGACACAAAGGTTACTTTTCTCAAAAGAGAAATATGAAAGGTTTTCTCACACTGTTTTTTACTTTCTTCCCTACCTAACACAATTAGGCTGAAATGTCTTGTATATCGCAGATGGAAAATCCAGTAATTTCATTTTGTTCCATTAAGCATTTATTTTTATTTCTTCTGACTGTTAGATAGTTCCTGTATATCTCAGTGGATTATGAAAAAAAACAGGTGGGTTGTTAAGGAATAGAAAATTCCAACTGGATACATTTCTGGAATCAAGAATTACTCTGGGAAGCACACGTTTTTTCTTCCCTGTTGAATGATACTTTTTTGTTAAAATCGTGCTTAAGAGCATACATCAAAGGATTTCATCATTGCAAGCACCATAAAATTAGATAAATTGTTGTTCTCCCTATTACTGGTGATGATACTACTTTAGCAACAAAATTGATAGTTAGCAATCAAACATAATTAAATTTGTGAGTTTCACTCTGCAGCTGTGCATTTGTTTCCAGTCTTCCTGTCCCATTTAAATACCCATTCCAGGACTCTTTGTTTTGTTGAAAACATGGGGATTTTTTTTCTTCAGTGTTTCAAATAACTCTAGAACTGACAAATTTATCCCTAATCCATTTGCATACAGCTTAAATTGACTTGTGTGACTTAGCCCTGGTGTAAGGGCTATTTTCCTCTCCTGGTAATGGTGTAAAGTTATAAGCTTTTAACTTATTTCGTTGTTCCATTGTTTTCCTAAGCTTTTTTGTTTTTTTTGTTTAAGCAGATAGCCCTGAATCTGTAATTTCATGTAGGATATATTTATAATTTGTGAAAAGTCCTAGTGATATGTATTATTATCAAGAGGGAACTATGGAGCAGCCATACACTGAATCCCTCTCAGGTTTGTATCTATGCTTGAACAACCTTAGAAGTGGCGGCTTGTTGACTGCTGAGAGGGAAATGCAAGTAAACAAGGCTCTTCAGAGGCAAATTAAACTGTGTTCTTGCCAAAATCCCGAGATTATGCACAGCAGACCAGCCCTTGGGCTGCCAAGGGGCATTTTGTAACCGTGCTCCATTTCACTCATCTTTTTCCTGTGAAATGTGTGAATTTCTGGCCGTGCTGTGCTCCAGGGCTGGAATAAGATTCCCCCACCCACCCTTCCCTCCTGCAGGTCTTACCTTTCTCGGGCAGATGAAGTCACAGAAGCAGTCTCATTTTTCAAACCAGTAAACATCCATGCTGAGTGCTGAATTTAGCAGAGAGTGTGATGTTTTAGGTCTGGTGTGGCCATAACCAGGTGATCCAGGTGTGGCTCAAGGCCTGTGGACAGGTTTGGAGGTGTTCCCTGCCCACTGTTTTTGTGTGGATGGACCAAGCAGTCCTTTGACGAGGGTCATGTCATGCAAGAACGTCATTCCTCCTTCTTTGCTCGTTTATCTTTATTTATTTTTTTTTTTCCTATTTCTTTGCCTCTCTGTCCTTATGGCAAAGAGTTTTTTAATGTTCCACGGGTCTATTGCCATGGGATGACTAATGCTGGAGCAGTGCTAGCACCAGATCACCCACTTTGAGGGTAAAACAGAAGGTGCCTCTCAATTCCCCTTGTGCCGGCATGACGGGGCCTTGAGTCACCCTGACTCATCCTTCACCCCCTCAGAAAGCCCAGACCTACAGCACAGGAGAGGCAGAACTCCTCATTTGTGTCTTGCTCAATTTTATTTATTTATTTCATTTCTTCGTTACTTATCAGGCCTAGAATTACCGCTCCCATAAAAATAATAATTATAAACAGATTTGTTTCTTCCCGCAGTGACTACAGCAACCTCTGCTGCTGCCGCCCTCACCTTATGGCAGAGATTTAAAACAAAAATCAACACTGAATCCTTCTGTTTGGAGGGGTGACTCCCACCCTGTCTGCTTCTTTCACTGTGAGAGAACACAAGCCCTTGCTGATAGCCTTTATCAACTTCTAAAAGCCTTTCCAAGCTGCTTGCCTTTTTTTTTTTTCCCCCTCCTCTTCTCCTTTTTTTTTTTTATTTTGCTTTTTTTCTTTTTTTTCTTATATTTTTTGTGTGTGTGTGTCTGTGCTGGTTTTGCTGTTTCCTGGATTAAACCTTATCCAGCAGCAGCTTTTAACCAAAGCTCTGCTTCCCAAACACCATAACTCACCAGCTCGTTGCAGTGACACCGATTTTGTCCTGTGCTTTTAATATTTCTTCTGTGAAACAAGGCTCAATTCTTGTCTCTGTTCCTGACAGGTAACATCTGATACCTTTAGGGAATGAAATGGTTCCCTTAATCAAGTGGAAGGAACATTTTTTTTTACCCACTGCCACAAAAACTGGGTCTTAAAAAGGATTGAATGCTTCAGGGAAATGCTGGAGCTGAAGGCATATATTTGAATGCCTGATGATATTGGGTTACTGCTGGATGTTATAAATAGCATTTGTTTCAGTGTCCCAAGGTGTTACCCCAGCAGCACTATTGGTGAGGAAAATTACTGTTTCTTTTAAACACTTGAGTATTTATGAAATAACTCACAGAGATCAATGTTGGGGAATTATTTAATTGCAAAGTTTTAAAGCTCGAAACGTTGGCAAGGAGTTTATTGTGTGTGTTAATAAAGACCTGGGGGTGCTGTTTGATTCATACCTCTGAATTTAGGCAAACTCAGGTTTTGCTGTTGCAGTTCGTGTTTTGTTACTTTCCAGGAAAGACACAAACTGTAAAGATAAGGACTATTTTTGTGTTCCCAAATTTTGTGAAACAAACGTAGCACCCTGACAAAAACCTGCCTTAGCAGAAATACACTCAGAGGACGTGTTTTACTAGAGGTGTTCTTATTCTTTATGTTGTCATCAATAAAGTCACCATGAAATCTCCCTATTAATATTATATTATTGTTACATGAGTTCTTGTCTCTCAGCTTCTCTCTGCGTTGTTCTCCAGTTCCACATTCAAAACTTAAAAAGAACATGCTTTCCTAGTCCATAAAAAGGGTAAGGTGCACCCAAAATTTTGGTTTGGTTTGGTTTTTGTTTACTTATCAGGAAATGTGTAGGACTTAGTCCAATCTAAGGCTATTAAAAAAAAGCAATATCCCTTGTACTGATCTGTTAAACTTTCTGCACCTTCACTGTATAATTAATAGTTAATAAAGCTGTCTTTAATATGTAAACTACAGCATGTAATTTATGGATAATCAGCGTGGTGGACAGCTGATTTTTGTTAATGCAGCTTGTTTTTGTTAAAGTTTGGTTCTCGGTTGGCACTTTTTATTAGACTTTTTAGCAGGCAAGAAATTTCTCTCTTTTGTTCTTCCTGGGAAGTGTCTCTTCACAATCAACATTATCATCTTGTAACATCAACATCAGGGAATTAAATCATGAATATTGATGATAAGGTCCCATCAATGTTAGGAACATTATCAGCAGCCTGTGGTTCTGCTTTGGCCATCATTGATATCTGTTTTTTCTCATAGCTTTTATTAGTCTGCAAAAGTAGGTCACTTCTTAGAGTCAGAGTAAGAGCTCTTACACGTGTGTGTAAGAATTTAAAATAGCTTTGCACTTTTCTAGCAGTGCCTTTAACATGTAAAGTGTTAGGGATTAGTGTAACAGTGGTGGTTCATGCCAGTATTTTGGATTTTTGTGCTGAAAGATGAGAAGTATGGACTGCCTTAACAGGTGAAATGAAGGTGTTAACAATATTCACGTCAGTCTGCACAGGTCATTTGATTTTCAGAGCTGCCATGTTGGTAACACAGGACATTTTGACTTAAATATAAAAAAAAAAAGTCTGTTTTATTTTTATGCCCTCACTGGATCTAATACTTCAGCTTATGTAAATGAGTGAAGCTGACAAGTTTGTTAATTGGTATCAACTGAATGCTCTGACCTGAAGCTTCTAATTTTTTTTTTTTTTTAATAGACTAATGAGACACGCAGGTAACACAGCTTCCAGGCCATTTTAATTTCTCTTTTTAACACCTCCAGTACAACTTATGGCAAATGGAGACCCTCATGGCAGGGCCTTGGATTGAATAACCTGAATAAAACTCCTTTCCAACCCAAACAATTCCACAATTCTATGATAAATTGTTCACAATATCACACTCCTGGCAGCCACTTCAGTTACTTTCACCAACAGAACAGATACAGGTATTAATTCCCTCTCTTTTTCTGCTGGACTATTATTCTAATAATATATTATTACAATTTATATATATATAATGTATATATATATTATTATATTATTTTATTCTGCTGGATTTATTTCTTCAATCATCACCCTGCAAAGCATTACTAAAATTGTATTTCTTCACTGTGTGGTTCAGTATCTATGATCTAACTTGGCTTCTTTGTGGTAACTTTCCATCAGTGAGGCAGCTTAGGTGCACATTGAATTTTGGAGTGGTGCACTGAATTTTGTAGATTATCCCCATCCTTGATATAAAGGGAGAATGCAACTTAAATTTCAAGTGAGCAGCATGGTCAGTGACTGTGACTGACCACAGAAATTTTTCTGGTTTCTCATAAGGGTGGGAATACAATTAATCAGGTGACCTTATGTATTATAAGGAATTATTACTCTATAATTTTCACTGTCTCAAGGTAATGCCATTTACTGTCTGCAGATGTCTTTGAGCATCATTTTCATCCTTCTGGGAACAAATTGTGTATTTCAGTGTGAACAGAGACAGCCCATATCCAATGTAAAAATACTGTTTAAGGAGAAATTGCCAGTGGTGTTGTTTGGTTTCTTTTATTTTTAATTTCAATTACTGTTGTGCTTTTAATTTACATTTTTGTAGCACAGAAATATTCAACCATGCTTTCTAGGGTCATTAAGTTTCTATTTAGTAGGCACACCTCTGGGATTGGGATGAGTGACAGCTCATAAAATTCAGAGTCACTGGAGACCTCTGTGTATGATTGACATGAAAAGCATTGAATTGGTTGATTTTAAAGAGTGTTTTTAGAGGCCTGAGTTATGAGGATATGCATTTTTAAACTGGGTTCTCTGATACACTGTGTGAAATACTCTTATTTTCATTTTGCTTCACATCAGAATCATCTGTAGCCCCTATAAAATGTCAAGGATAAAAGGGGTGTAGACTGCACATATTTCCAGGACGGGCAGAGGGAAAAAAAGAAGGAAAAGAAGCTTGCTTGTGGAAGGTGGTTTTTTGTTTGGTTTGTTTTTTTTTTTCATTATTCTGAAGTGGACAATTGTTTCATTACCCCCATGCTGCAGCCTCTGTGCTTTGCTGGGCTGTTTTTTGTGGGAGTGCTGGGGTGCAGGTGGGGGTGACACCTGAGGAGCCTCTGTCCCCCAGCAGTGGCACAGCCTTGGTTCATCAGCAGGGAGAAAGAGCTCTTGATGCCTGGGGATTTCAGCTTTTATATTTCCCATGCATCTGTAACCCTGCAGGTCTTTGGGGTAGAACTCCAAACCCCATGTGCAGGGTCAGCTGCTGCTTCCCCATTTGGGTCAGAGCCAGCAATTCCTCTCCAGGCCTGGCAATCAAGGACACCTCAGTGCCTCAGG